>NC_136492.1:101313233-101483233 GCF_053919585.1 Euprymna scolopes
TGGTGTTTCTTTCAAAAACTTATCTTCTCCGTGTAAACCTTCCCTTCCTTCGTCTTTAAGTTACCGAACATAGCTAACTACTTTTCAGGATAATTTGCAACCACTTGTTAAAGAAGAAAAAAAAACTATAAAGACAGAACATTTCCTTTTTCTTTCTTTGAAACTTTGTTTGCCAATTCTTGTTATAGTTCATGCTTTAAACAAAATGGATCAAGATCTGGCTATGTTTTTGGCTATCGAAGACGATGACCCTGCAGCATTGAGGGAACTGCTGAGGGTCGGCGCAGAACCGGACACTTATTGCTTTGATATGAACAACATCCCGTCTAAATCAATGGTCCACATTGCTTGTCAGAAAGGAAACCTGGAATGTTTAAAGATTCTTGTTGAATACGGCGTGTCACTCGAAGCACCGGACCGCTGGGGACATACTTCTTTGATGTATAGCATTACGTCGGGGTATGTTCACATAACTAAGTACCTGCTCGACACGGAAGCTGGTCTGGCGATGATAAGTGACCAGAAGGGCAATACTCCACTACATTGTGCTGTCCAAATGTCATGCATTGAGACCATCCAAATGCTTATACAGGTCGAGGGGGTCGACATAAACAAGGGGAATCTTAACGGAATTACGCCTTTAATGGTTGCATGCACCCTCCCAACATCGGAGTTACCGCGTTCTCTGATTGTCAATTGTTTGCTTGAAGCAGGGGCCGATGTCAACCTCATAGAAAACAAGACAGAAAAAACAGCGTTGCACGTATGTACAATTTAAAACTTCAAAACTGCTAGCATTTTTAGTATTTATGTACGACAAATTAAGGCACGACAAATGACGCCTGCTGATTCTGTATTGGTGTGATATTTAGGCACGACAAATTAACGCAGGTAAATGGTTCCTGCTGTTAATTTTGATTTGTTTGGTACTTATGCACTTGTTACCGTGCTAAAATAACAACGTTATTATTTAGAAAGCTATTCTTAACATGGGGAGGGAGCTCTGTAACTATTCTGTACTTTTACCTAACAATTTAATTAAAAAACAAAAAAGATCTCATAAAACTCGAATTTAACTTGAAAATACAACTTTTAAAAATAGCAAGGCAACAATGCATAAGCACCGTATTTTTTTGCTAAAATTTTTTGTAAAAAATAAACAGTTTTTTTTCCAGATTTAGGAGAAGATTAAAAAACAAATTAAACAGCATGCCAGTTCATCTAAATTAAAATCGGCTGTTTGTTACTCTTAACATAAGAATCCAAGGTTGCACGAATGACGTGCCTAAATCTCACACGAATAGAGAAGCAGCAGGAGCAATCTGCCGTACCTTGTCGTACCTTAATTTGCCGTATATAAATCTTAAAATCGAAACTAGTTTTCTTAATGTCGCATTGTTTCATTACATTTCAGATACTTCTAAATTCGAGATACTGAAATTTATTAATTAACTTAATCTGAACGGCAGCAAATAGATTTACTTTATGTGAAGTGACTTTTTTTTATTTTATTCAAAGGATATATATTTAGTCTATGCATTTATATATTTTGATATTTTCTAAAAAAACTTTTACTCTTAATTTTGAAATCATTTTCGAGTTAATATGGAATATCGATTAAGAATTACATTTTCAAATTATATATATATATATATATATAATAAAATTATCTTGCTCTTTTCTTATTGAACTTTTGAATAGTCAAGTAAGTCGCTGCCTGATGATATCTGTTGTTTGATTGAAACAAGTGGCTATTTGTAGCAGCAGGATGTGAGCATGTTTATATAACAATAAACAAGTATTATCAGCTCTTTTTATTGAGCACTATCTAACAACCTCGTTGAATTCATTAGTCCATTACTTTTGAATAAAAAAACCCCGAGTATTTATATATATATAATTATATATATATATATATATATATATATATATATATATATATATATATATATATATATATATATATATATATATATATATATATATCGAAAGAAAGAACACGCAATATATATATAAGTGGTTTTTGTTTTGATTTTTTAAACGATAGTAATGTTTATGTCTCCGCCTCGGAGTACCGGTGATTTTCTTAGAAAGTCGCCCACTTTTATTTGGACATATTATTTATTTATTTATTATTTTTAAAAACAGTAATAAGAAAAGAGCAAGATAATTTTATTACATATATATATATATATATATATATATATATATATATATATATATATATATATATATATATATATATATATAACGATATTTTTCCCCCAGCCTAATATATATATATATATATATATATATATATATATATATATATATATATATATATATATATATATATATAACCTGAATTGTGTAGTGGGCTATTTGCCCTGAAGGTCGCACATTAAGGGGATCATCCATCATTCAGAGACTATTTTTTGGCACATTTTTACAGCCATAAAATGTTTCAATCATAGTCATTCGTTTTCCTACTTTTGCATATGAATTACAAAATATCTGATATTTCCCCAAAACCTCTAGGGAAACTAAAACTTGCTGCTATAGTTTCAAATAATCTGAAAGAGGAGACTTGATTCCAAATATTTCTCATATGTTATATCTCCCCTCTTTTGGAAATAGATTATGAATATCTCCAGAATCAAATAATCCTTATACTCTCTGAAATTTACTTTGTGTATGAAAACCAAAGAGGGGAGATATAACATATGAGAATATTTGGAATCAAGTCTCTCTTTGCTGTTATTCCAGATCATTTGAAACCATAGCAGCAAGTTTCCTCTGTATTAAGGTTTTGGAGAAATATCAGATATTTTGTAATTCATATGCAAAAGTAGGAAAACAAATGACTATGATTGAAACATTTTATAGCTGTAAAAATGTGCCAAAAAATAGTCTCTGGATGATGTATGATTCCCTTAATGTGCGACCTTAAGAGCAAATATCACATAGCTCACTACATAATTCAGGTTATTACCATTCCAACGAGCCTTCATTTGTTAAAACCTGATCAATAGTCGCTGAGATTTGGAACTTATAAAATTGTCAAAAAAAGGTGGTATATCTATCTATCTATCTATCTATCTATCTATCTATCTATCTCTCTCTCTCTCTCTATATATATATATATATAAAGCTGAATGTGTGTGTGTGTGTGTGTGTGTGTGTGTGTGTGTGTCTGCTCATGAATAGGCTCTTATATGGTATACTATTTAAAAAAATTGATTGCATATAATGATAGAATATGTATCGAGACACAGGAATGGGTATGTTTGATCTGGCAGAACGGTGGTTCATTAAAAGTGTGGCGTCTGCGTTCGCGCCTGGTTCACAAAGTATGGAAATAAAAAATTTAAAAATTAAAAAAAAAAAACGTTCACAAGTGTTTTTGATATAGATGTACATAAGAATACTTTGATGAGTATGTTTTTACTTAAATAGGGATGGTATAATAAAATTGTGGGGTCTGTGTTCGCGCCTGGCTTCCATAGAATGGAAATAGGCACAAACATTAATAAAGACTTTTCATATCTGTCTGCGTAAGTATACTTTGATAATTATGTTTCAGTTTGAAGAAAAATGGTATAATAAAATTATGGGGTGTTCGTTTACGCCTGACCTCGATAGAATATGTCACAAAGTTTAATAAGATTTTTTAATATAGATCCACAGAATTGTGATAAGTGTTTCAGTGTGAACAGGTATGGTATAATAAATTATGGGGTTTATCTATTTTATTTTTACTTTCATCATATTTTGCTTTGGTTTTGATACCCCCAAATTCGAAGCTATCTCTTTACAACTCTTCCTTTTCATAACCTATCATACTTTCATAAATCAGAGTCCATTTTCCGTAGGCTGTTTTTGAACCTAGTCAACGACAGGTACTTTTGCTAGTATATATATATATATATATATATATATATATATATATATATATATATATATATATATATATATATATATATATATATATGCTGGTAGCCAAATTGAATATCTTTGGTACTATCGGACGAAACTACATGAAAATTAGCAGGCTTTTTGAAGATTATAATACTATTCTACGGTTAAAATTTTATGACAGTCGGTAGAAAATAACCTATATTTTCAAACCAATAAAATATGCCCAAATTTTCCTACATTTGTATATATAGTGTCCTGCAGGCCAGCCTCAGTTTTGCTGCTTTGTCTCCCCAGTGGCCTGGCCAGGCCCCTAACATATATATATATATATATATATCTATATAAATATTATCCACGAATAAGTGTTTTGCCGTAATATCAGAGTGTCTGAACCTAGCAAAATTTAAAAATAGGACCCCAGAGTCTGAATCTTTACCACTGATCCAGTGCCTGCTATTAAAAAGTGTATCGACTTTTTGTAGATGTAATATATATATATATATATATATATATATTACATCTATATATAAGAGAAAAAGAGAAAAACTATATATAAGAGAAAAAATTAAAACTGTAAGTTAAAATTTACAATTAAATTTGTTTTTCAACTGAATACTCCAAAAAACAATTTTCAAAATCTTTATTTCATTTAATGCCTTAACCAGCAAATTCTAGCTTTGTTACAAATATAATTTGCTGATTTCTTTCTGTCCTCTGATGAGAAGAATAGCAAGAATAGCATTCTTTGAAACTTCGCGGAATAAGGACTTTGAAAATTGTTTTTTGTAGTATTCAGTCGAACAATAAATTTTAAATTGTAAATTTTAACCTACAGTTTTAATTTCTTTTTTCTTATAATAAACTCTACTCTCTATTGTGTTTGTATTGAGCTTTTTTATTTGGTTGAGATTAAAATATCAATGTATAAATACTTGGTATTTATATTAGACTGAAGTTTACCTTTGCTTATATCAGGTAAACACCTCATTCACTTTGATTTCATTATTTCTTGTATGTATGTATGTATGTATGTATGTATGTATCTATCTATCTATCTATCTATCTATCTATCTATCTAATGTCAGGTCATGTCATATGCTACTGGTACCATGTAACCCAGTACTACCTCATGGTTGGGTCACCGGCGACTAAACTGGTTCCCCCACCAGACTTGTTTGGTGAGGAGGGTGGCTAGTCTCCCTGAAGGATTAAGAACAAGACTTTCCAAACTAGCACCGTGTCTGTTTGCATGTCCTCTTTGTGTTTGCATGTGTGTGTTGGGGTGGAGAGGGCTCCCTTAAGCCGGGGTGAAGGCAACCTTTTTAGGAGAAGCAAATAAGCAAATCTCTGATTTAAAAAACCATAAAGCGGGAGACCAGTACCTACATTAAACTGGTCTGCAGTTTAACTTATTGCTGGCTATCTTGCTCTTGCTTGTTGCTGGATCTCAATATTTTGAACCGAGAGAGAGAGACTTAGCTGTCGTACAAAGCTAAGACTCTGTAACATCATCTGTATATATAAGTCCTGTGGCGATGGAAGTCATTTTTGGGCTCATAGACTTTAAGTGTCTGAGGGAGTGGCAGTCGTCTGACAAGACGTTGCAACCATCAATATCTCTCTCTCTCTCTCTCTCTCTACATATATATATATATATATATATATATATGTATATATATATATATATATATATATATATATATATATTAGTGTTGGGGCGATTAATCAGAATCGGGAATTGGAAAAAATCGTATCTTTTTGGGGTATCGGAATTGGTATCAGAATCGGAAAAATTTTAGCCTATTTTTTGATGCCAAAACCGATTTCTTATATTATCTTTTTTTTTTTTATTTGATTTTGGTCTAAGAAACATCTTCCACTGCTTGTAGTAGAAGAAAATAATAAATATTTATTGATTTAAACTTCCAGTAAGACTAAAATCTGTAGATCACCTCCTCACAAATGTGTTTTTATGTTTGAGAAAATATAGGCCCATTTAAGATGTGTTTTTGCGGTAATCAGGACAAAATAACAATTTTATAGTTAAATATTTAGAGATTTCTAAAGAATCGGAATCGGTAATTGTATTGGAATCGGGAATTTAGTACGGAATCGGTAATTGTATCATCGGAATCGGGGAAAAATACTGGAATCGTCCCATCACTAATATATATATATATATATATATATATATATATATATATATATATATATATATATATATATATATATATTATGTATTGATTTGGATTATTTATTTCACCAGTGCTTAATACGTGAATAGAGCTAGGTAGTAAGTTGTTAAAATATATGGCAATTAAGTTACATAGATAGTCTGACGATTTCTTACAGAAATGAAATGCTGAAAATTATGTGTAACTTAATATTTGCTCTGTGTGTGTTTCTTTTCTGTCAGCGTGTGTATGCGTGTGATAATGCTTGTAAGTTCAGTAGGCATTGTACAAAGTGTGAAACAATGTGTATGAACTTGTGTGTATATGCTTGCTTTTTGTTAGTTTCCGCTCTCCCTTCCCCAAAACCGAGAAGCAAAAGTGTATTCGTGCCTTCATTGTCTGGTTTCTTCACTTTCTCACTATTTCTTTCTGCCTTGTGTGTCTGGGAATGTTGGAATTCTTGGATAATTTATGATCAGATCACAGAAGTGAATTTTGTTTTGGCGCAAAGAATTGGTTGGCGTATCAATGTATTATGTAACCGTTTTTTTTTGTTTGTTTGTTTGTTTTTTTTGTTTTTTTTTTGTTTTTTTTTTTCTTTTGCAATTTGTTTTATCTTGCCTGGAATTTAATTTTAATGAACAAAAAATGTGGTCTCCTTTACATGATGTGTTTTTGGGACGTAGTTTGTGTGTTTTCACTTACCCCATTGGTCAATAAATATATAGGGTTGAAAGCCACTAAATAATTTACACCTGAGAGTACCTTGTACATCTACAAAGCCACCATTCGCCCATGCATGGAATATTGTTGCCACATCTGGACTGGTTCACTGCCACTAGTCTCTCTCTCTTAGACAGGGTCTAAAAAAGAGTCTTCAATCTAATAGGTCCCGCACTATCAACTAAGCTCCAACCCTTGTTCCATCACCGCAATTCTGCATCCATATGTCTGTTTTACAAGTATTTTAATGGAATGTGCTCCGACGAACTCGCAGCACTTACACTGTCTCAATGTAAATACCTCCAGTTAACTCGACAAGTAGCAAAATCCCACCCCTCTACCGTAGCAGTTCCTAGGTATTGGAAAGCCTTCTACTAGGTACATGCAAGATGAATAGCCGATGCTCAAAATGTATAAACATTTTCACCCCCCCCCCCTCACTTTACTTGAAAAATCACCAAAAATCGGGAAATTAACTAATTTTAATGAAATTTTCAGTATTTATCAAATAATGATCACGGAATATAATGAACCCATTATTTTTTATTTTGATCTTAGTGGAAATGTATTATTTTTTTAAAAACAAAAAACACATTTACTAAGGTTATGGGTTTCAGTAGTAAAAAAAAAAATGAATGAATTTAATTTTACTTTTTTTATGAAAATAAAGTATCATAAATACAATAATAATAAAATAAAAAAGAAAAAAATAAATAAAAAAGAAAAAAAATTTTTTTAGGAACATTATAAAAAAAGCCCCTAAAGTCTGTATTAACGATATAAGAAAAATTAATTTCTCGAACTACCGATATTATCATTGAATTAAGCATTATTTATTTAATATTTTCACACAAAAAAATTATAATAAAAAAAAATATTTCTATTTTTTTTTTTAGATTACACGTTTCGTGTAATTTTTATATATAAGATTTTAATATTTTCCTTGCTTGAATGGACGTGTCACTTTCAGCATAACATAATTTTTATATAATATTCAAAAATAATTTTTTTTTAAATTGAAAAGCAGGAACACAGAAAAATAATTGAATTAAAAAATGGTAAAAATTATAGAAGCGTTCACGATAAAAATGTACATATGCACGGCTGAAGAAAAAAAAAAGAGAGCCAGCACTTCCTACCTCTCATCAGCTATCTGACGTCATTTTCAGACAGCTTTTTGACTTTCTGACATTTTGAGCTTCCATAGCATCCATACTTAGACGACTTTGTTTTGTTTTGGTTTGTGCTTGTGGGGGATAATTAACCTTTTTTTTTTTTTTTACAAACGAGGTGGGTTTTTTTTTTATTATTTCATTCAATATCTTAGGATTTTACTAATTATCTTTGAAATAGACTCAGAAAACTAAAAAGGATTTTTACAATGAATTTATTTAACTTCAAAATGTAGCTGAATTTGTCAACTTCCGAATGTTGCCGCGAAAATATTTTTCATTATAACTTTTTTTTTTTCACGTGTACAAATATTTTTTCTTTTGGAAATTATCTTTAGTCTTTAATCTTTCAAACACAACCAAAAAGTAGTCGGAAACTTACAAAAAATTATGATAAACCGGCTTTCAAAACTATGTCCCCTATTTTTTAATTTTTTTTTTTCGCTATTATTGCCCGTACCTACTTCTGCTCTAGTAGTTTCTTCCCTCGGATTGCTAGACTTTAGAATTCCCACCCGATCCTCTGCTTCGATGATAATACTGACATGCAGAAATTTAAATGTAATGTGAACAAACAGACATCTCACTGCTTAACTCCCTACACAGTGTTTGTGTACAAATGGTCCCAAATAGTAGCCCTTTATGTCCAAGTGGCAAAAAGCCTTGTTTGGGGTGAATAAGAGAGAGAGAGAGAGAGAGAGAGAGAGAGAGAGAGAGAGAGAGAGAGAGAGAAAAGACAATTCCATAATACCATACAGATCCAGGAAAAGTTCAATTTTTCTTCATTTAAATTAATAGAAACGTAAATAAGACGTAAGTCTCTAATATTAAAGCACAGCTGTACCCGGTCACGCTTTATTGTGGCTCAGTCTACACACACACACGCACACACACACTCTCTCTCTCTCTCTCTCTCTCTCTCTCTCTCTCTCTCTCTCTCTCTCTCTCTCTGATAACAGTCTTTGACAATTATCGGAAAGAAAGAAATTGACAGTTTAAAGGCTTCAAAATCACACGTAAGAAGATTAGGAAGTATTTAAACTGTCAATTTCTGGTTATGATTAAAGATTAGAGTCAAGCATTATAGAATGTATCGGTAATTTCTGGGACTCGGCTAAAGTATTTGTGTTATTATTTATTTATTTTTTCATTTACATCATTTCATTGTTTCATTGTTTTATTATTAGTAACTTGTTTCCTTTTTGTATATTGCTTCGGCAATTTTGGGGACTCGGCTATAGTTTTGTAAATCCAAATATATTTATTTAGCGTAAAAAAGAATTTTAGTCAAGTGTACCGAAATGTGCACATATGCATACACACACGCAAACTCATGCACACAAATGTGCACACACAAACACACACAAACACACACACACACACACGCACACAGAGTAACATTCTTTCATTGTTTTATCATTAGTTATTTAATTAAATTGTTTTGTGAACTTGTTTCCTTTTCGTAAATTGTTTTGGAATTATTCTAGGGAGACTTTATTAGTTTTGAATTGGAAAAGGGAAAGATTATGTTATGTCTATGAGTTTATGATTCAGTTACGAAGATTGAAACCGCATATCTGTCCAAAGTGCAGTATTTCTCCCGGTAATGAGCGGAAGCGGTAGGAGGACTTGATATTTAGAGGGAAAAATAGGAACTACTTCATCTAAATATGGTTACGATTGTGATGGTGTTGCTCCTAGGATGCAATGTAGGATGTTATTATAACAACTAAATGTGTCTAAAATGTCGTTCTAAAATTACATAAGATAGTGGCTAATAGTCTAGACATAATGAATTTTTATGTGGCATCTGCTGTTGCAAACCTACTGTACTTTGGTTCGGAGGGGAATATCTTCAATCAAAATATTATATATGGAGATCTGTATATGCTGTTGTTATGTTTAGTAGTTCGTGTGTGTCTTTCATCATTTATGTGCTACTTGCTTTTTACCCCACATGGCCAAGGCAATATGTCATACACACTTGTATTAGCTCTGAAGAGAAAACAAAACAGCAAAAGAAGAAAAAACTGCGTTTGTAAATTTATTTTACTGTAGTCTGAAATGCTAACAAAGGCAAGATAAGTTATTCTTATGTGATTAAACACCTTAAAAATTAGTACAAAACTGTTTTTGTGCAGCCTGTAGAGTCCCATGCAGTCAAAAAGAATGAAGAAAAAATAAAATAAAATGGCCGTCTTTTCTCTTTATATGCTTGCGATATTATCACCTAATATGTAGATGAAATACTTCTGGTTTGAAATAAAAACCTGATTTTTCAGAGATTTTTGGATTTGGAAATTTGAGTATATCATTATAAAAATATCGAATTTTTGATACAAGTCAGTTCACTGTCAGTCTCCGTCTTGAAACAACTGACCCGGACTACATTGATTATTCAATGTCATCTTTGTTATTAAGAATTACTCAACACTCGAGATCTTGATTGCATTGATTCTTCGTCCATTTGATTTACTACTGCCATCTTTGTTCAACATAATGGCCGAACACTTAACAAGAACAGTTAAGACTTAATTGTTTTAGTCTCAAGCTATTTAGGCATGAAGAAATTGTAGAAGCAAGACTACTGAGATGGTAAAGGATGTAATACTGCCTTTTAGTGGAGATGATATCGTATGGATTAAAAGGTATAATTGATATCTAAATACTACAAAAGTGCAAGACCTTGCATGTTTTGTTCTTCTTTTTCTCCATGGAGATGCGCTGGCTTTCTACCTTAAGATGAGCAATCAAAAAATTGATTGGACTAACAGGACGCCAAACTTGCTTTCATTGTGGGATTCCCAGAGATGTGTCTGTACCACTACAACAGTTATTTCACTTAGAGAGACTGGATGTTAGCAAACTAATACCAACTGCATGGTTTTTAATCAGCAAAAGAATTTGAGAGACTGGAGCAGTGGCAGGGAGTGCACAAAGCAATACACAGAGAAATAAGAAATCAACAAGCATTTAGTGTTTCTGGTTTCAAGGACCCCATTTTATAAAAGATTGTAAAGGGATACCTAGAGTAAAGGTGCTACAATTGTGGAAAGTTTGGCCACATTGCAAGATACTGTCCTCAGAGTCAGGGAAACGGGCAAGGGAGGTGGGGGAGGGGCTTCTGCACCAGTAGCTACCCCAGCAACAGAAATGTGCAGTACTGGCCTCTTTCAACAATAGAAGTGGCGGTAAACAATATAGTAATGATTGCATTTGTCGATACTTAGTGCACTATTACTTTAATCAATTCTAAACTCATGAGTGGATGCAGTAGGGTTAAGGTTAGGGTTGGAACTGTGAAAGCAGTTGATGGAAGGGACCTAAAATGTAAAGGAGCCTAACAAGTGGAAATCAAAGTACACAGAACACAAGTAAAGGTGGGAGCGATATTAATGAGTCACATCATTGATGGGATTGACACCATAATTGGAATGGATGTAATCAATGAAATTGGAGGTGGAACTATAAAGAAAGCTGAGGTAAAGTTTGGAGATGTACACTGTGTTGTAGCTGCCCATCAGCCGGATGTTTGTAAAGTTGAAGATAAAGATTTTGAGCCAAATTTCGAAGGAGAGAAACGGACAGTAAAATGGAAATGGAAGGGATAGCTTCCAATGTTACAGAATAGAATGACATAATATAAGAATTCACTGGAAAGTGAAAAAACCTCAAAGCTTGAGAAAGAGGTGGAAAGGTGGATAGCAGAAGGTATTTTTTTACCATGGAATGGAGAAGGAAAAGGTGTGTTACCATTGATGTCATTATTCTAGGTTACAAAAGGGAAAGTCAGGCCAGAGTTAGATTTCCATGAATTGAACCGTTTTGTGGCGAGTCATACAGAAGGCAATATAATAGACAGGATGAGAAAATGAAGACAGTTGATGGGAGGAACTGCGATTGTAAACATAAGGTCTGCTTACTTGCAACTGTATGTAGTGAACGAACTATGGCAGTATCAGCAGGCCTGTTATTAGGAAAAACTTATTACTTAACACGACTTGGATTCAGACTGAATGTTGTGTTGATGATTTTGGCAGCTGCTTTAAAAACGGTGTTGAAAAAAGAAAGAAAATAAAAGATACCACCAATTCATATATTGATGATATTGTTGTGGACTGGTGGATATATTATATATATCCCCCAGTCGTACAAAATAGGAAAATTGAATTGAGAAAGAAACGAACAATGCGTTTATTGAAATAAACGAACTAGAATTTATTTCATGAAGAAACAAATGAAAGAAAAGGTACAGCACATGTTTAGTTTGGCGTGCGTCTCTCGCTGTTAACTGGTGAGAGGGAAAGTCTATTGTTGTAGAGAGAGAGAGTGAAAAAGTTAATTCAGGCCATGGAGAGAGAAAGTGTATAAGGTGTACATACTGTCTGTTGGCTCTTGCCCCACACATAGTAGCAAGGGACGTGAAGCTCAGGTCTCTTGCTTTTGTAGTTGTTTCCGGGCGTTCTTTGCGCATGTGTGGATTTCCTTTAAGGGGAAGTAACGTTGCCCATGTGTGCGTACATGTGCGCGTATGTATACGTACATGTATGTACGTTAGTGCGTGTATGCACATGAATGTGAGTGTATGTATGTGAACGTGAATATATGTACGTGTGTGTACGTGCACACATATGTTTGTGTGCGCATATGTGTATGACAAGAAAAGTGGCTTGAGATGTGAATGAGTGTTTCGTGTGAGACTAGAACAGGCTTGCACAATATAATAGTGGATGTAATGAAGACATCAACAAAAGAAGTTGTGGAACATTCGAAAAAGATTTGGGCTGATAGCAAAATCACCAGAATCTCTGGACAGAGGAGCAGCATTGGGCTTTAAGCTGATGAAAAGAAGAATGGGAGAGCTAATTTTCAGACGAGGCAACGAGATCCCAGAGATAGGAGGAGAAAGTAGCAGACAGGAGTTATTTTTTATCTGTGTAAAATTGGTGGGACACTATCCAGTTGTTGGATGGCTGCAACTTGCTTACAGTTATGCTAAAAGAAGAGCAAGTGGAGTAGACTGGAAGGGCAGAGTTGATAGCAAGACTGTCAAAGTAATATAGAAGATTCTAGATGCTGTAGAAAAACTGACCCTTTCACTGAAGCTTGGCACATACTTGAAACAGAAATAAGAGTGGTGTGGTTTCATGCAAGCAATATTGCAACAGGTGTGGTCGTGGAGATTGGTGGTTTGGTGGCAGTAGATGCAGCATGGTTGAGGAAAAAAATTATTATGATCATATTAATATGGCTGAATTAGATGCTGTTCTGAAAAGCATTAATTTAGCTATAAAATGGAGGTTGAGAGAAATCGAAATAAGAACCGATTCAGCCACGGTACTAAGTTGGGTGAACTCTACAGTGGAAGGAAGTGGAAGAATATGAACAAAGGGGGAAATGATTGTAAACTGGAGATTAGGGATACTTGGAGGTTCAGTATCTGAATTTGAACTGTGAATAAAGACAGTGCTTGTGCCTTCAGAGTGAAACAAAGCAGATGCATTAACACGGATAAAACAAAAAACATAAAAAAAAAACCCTAGTTAGTTGAGAACAAAAGAGGTTCCAGTATGCTGCCTAGGAGTTGGTGGACTAGAAGAGTTGTATTACTCAGTTAATGGCGACCTGATCCTGGTGAGTAAGGGGGCACAAGCAATTTGGCAACACATTTTCACCAAATTTCAGTCCTTACTTGATTTAAGTATTCCAAAAATTGTTTAAAAGTGTCACAGACAATCTCTTAAAATTTTAATTGTTCCTATAATTTGGATTCTTCAGACTACTGTTCCCATTTTGAGTGTTATTTGCACAATGTTTCGGTCGATGTAATCTCCGACCTTGTTCAAGTGCATCTTGTCTAACTCGGGAATCTTTCTGTCAAACTCGTGGAATCTGCATGGAATTTCGAACAGGACCCTTTATTTAATCCACAAGATAATATGCTCTCATTCTATCAGTTATAACTCGGTAGAAGTCCTAAGTAATTTGCAATTGTATTTTTCGGTCACCCACACTGAGGATTCTCCAGCAATTTAACTTTTACAATTGAATTTCACCAAGTATTCTACCCACTGTGCCACAGGTCCATGTAGGCAATTTTAGCACTTTTTAGCACTGTAGATGAGAACAATAGTTGAAAGAATCCAAATAATATGAATAAACAATTCTAGAGTTGTAAGCCATGTTTAGTTTCAGAACAGTTTCCGATGGTTAGATGTTCTATACAAGTCCTCAGTAGACAGTTCTTGAGTTGGAAGCCACAGAGCAAAAGATTCTTCCCGTGTTGGCACAAAGAAAATATATGCGAAGTTGCTACAAAAAAGGTTTAATTTTTATGGAGCAATTCTGGTTTCTGATTGGTTGGTAGCAGAACGTGAATTCATTTGATTCGTCACGTCCTAGCAGCATCGTTTATAAATAGAATAGAATAGGATCATACCCCATTATTGTTCAAAAATATTGCAACAACAATTCTCATCTCAAAACTTCAAAACCTTTAAATTGTTCCTTCGGAATTTGAGGTTGTTCAGTTGATGTGTCTCAAGACTGGTCATTTGTGACTAGCTTTCTTTTAAAATTGTCTTGTTGATAATGGTGAGTCGAAGCATCTTCAGTGAAGAATGTTTTTTCTTTTTATTGGCTAGTTGCCAAAGAAAGGTTAGCTGAACCGTTGAGAATGTTTTCTGCATGGGAGTTCAGTAATGGAGTTGTACTGACAAGATTTTTTTTTTTGTTTCAGGTGTGTGTTTTGCAACAGCAAAGATAACATTTTTCTTTTCTTTTTTTTTTCTAAAATATGTAGCAGAAAAAAAAGTAATTTGGTTGATTATTATGAAAAGTTGGTAGGAGAATAAGTTCGTGGTGCAAGAATGCATTAAAACTCTTTTTATACTGGTGCGTTTTATTTATTTTTTGTCCAGAATTTCCTCTATAATAGAGAATCAGTAAAAAAAAATAAGAGTAGTTTTATGTTGTTTTCATTAAATATGATTAATTTATATTATTTTTAATGTAGGTTACTAACTGGCCACCCGGAGTTGCCTGGTGAACAATTTCGCAAAAAAAATTAGAAAATAAAAATATCTAATGTCGGTCATCAAATTCCATCTGTGTTTGTTTACAATATTACGTCAGCTGATAATTGGGGTTGACGATGAATGCCTTGGAAAAGTCATTTCTGATTAATGTTTAGTTTTAAAATGCAAACAAAGAAATGATTTGCAGCGATTTTAAATGGTACCTCTTCTTTTATCGTAAATTGAAACTCATTAATAAGAAAAAATTAAAATAAAATGGTGAGGTACACCTGGGCTTGAACAGGGCATCATTCGATCTCTAATCGAATGCTCTACCACTGAGCTATATCTCTAGATGACAAATAATCCGTTTTTTTAAGAAGAAATAATTTGCTGAGATTTTATTATTTCCCTTGGCTGGTGTAAAATAAAATATTCCCTCGTAAAAATTTTTTTTTTTTATCTCTAAGAAAGAAAAGACTATTTTTAAGATCAAATTTTTTTCGATTTTCGATAATTCGGTGGACATTTTGTTTTGTTTTAACTTGTTTCACATAATGTTAACATTGTAGGGGAATAAAGGTAAACAACACTGGTGACACCTGAACAAGCCATATACTTAAAAAATAAGTAAATATGAATAACATCTAAAGATAGAATGAATTCACATTTAATAATATAGATAACAAATTCAGAAGTATATTAAAGTTTAGTGATTTAAAACAAACTGATAAAAATTATTAGATCCCAAAGTTTGTAGTACAAAAAAAATGAGATTATATATATATATATATATATATATATATATATATATATATATATATATATATATATATATATATATATATATATATATAAAAGATTTCTATAGGTACATAATTGTATAAAACATTTGAATAACACCGAACATAGTGCCATTATTAATTGTTGAGGGCTTGCTTTTTTTCCCTATAGTTTAAACATAAACCATTAAAGAAGAAAATTTCACAAAAAAAAAAAGAAAACCAAAATACACCTCTAAAGTATATTTCTCCTAAGCTCTAATTGTATGTTTAACAAACATAAATTAGATAAAAGGAGTAAATAAAAAATTAGATAAAAGGAGTAAATAAAAAAATTAGATAAAAGGAGTAAATAAAAAATTAGATAAAAGGAGTAAATAAAAAATTAGATAAAAGGAGTAAATAAAAAATTAGATAAAAGGAGTAAATAAAAAATTAGATAAAAGGAGTAAATAAAAAAATTAGATAAAAAGAGTAAATAAAAAAATTAAATAAAAGGAGTAAATAAAAAAATTAAATAAAAGGAGTAAATAAAAAAATAAATAAAAGGAGTAAATAAAAAATAGATAAAAGGAGTAAATAAAAAAAATTAAATAAAAGGAGTAAATAAAAAATTAAATAAAAGGAGTAAATAAAAAATTAAATAAAAGGAGTAAATAAAAAATAGATAAAAGGAGTAAATAAAAAAATTAAATAAAAGGAGTAAATAAAAAATTAAATAAAAGGAGTAAATAAAAAAATTAAATAAAAGGAGTAAATAAAAAATTAAATAAAAGGAGTAAATAAAAAATAGATAAAAGGAGTAAATAAAAAATTAGATAAAAGGAGTAAATAAAAAATTAGATAAAAGGAGTAAATAAAAAAATTAGATAAAAGGAGTAAATAAAAAATTAGATAAAAGGAGTAAATAAAAAAATTAGATAAAAGGAGTAAATAAAAAATTAGATAAAAGGAGTAAATAAAAAATTAGATAAAAGGAGTAAATAAAAAAATTAGATAAAAGGAGTAAATAAAAAAAATGAGATAAAAGGAGTAAATAAAAAATGAGATAAAAGGAGTAAATAAAAAATGAGATAAAAGGAGTAAATAAAAAATTAGATAAAAGGAGTAAATAAAAAATTAGATAAAAGGAGTAAATAAAAAATTAGATAAAAGGAGTAAATAAAAAATTAGATAAAAGGAGTAAATAAAAAAATGAGATAAAAGGAGTAAATAAAAAATAGATAAAAGGAGTAAATAAAAAATGAGATAAAAGGAGTAAATAAAAAATGAGATAAAAGGAGTAAATAAAAAATTAGATAAAAGGAATAAATAAAAAATTAGATAAAAGGAGTAAATAAAAAATTAGATAAAAGGAGTAAATAAAAAATTAGATAAAAGGAGTAAATAAAAAATTAAATAAAGGGTTAGATAAAAGAGTGAGCATTTATTACAGTGCCAGATCTGCACTGGTGGATACACTGATGAAACTTTCTCGATTTTACACAGAGCGCATTCGAGAATTCACTTAAAAATTCTTGGGGCAGTATCCATTAATTTATGCCAACCATGTAAACAAGGAGATTATACCCATAATTTGGAATTTATGGGTATTCATTGAGATTGTTTCCTTTTTTCCTATTCCCCATACAATTTTTTTTTTTACCCTCGCTAATAATTTATGGTCTCTTGACCACGTTTTTAAACAATACCCCCCCCCCTGTTGCAAACGTTAATCTTGAAAATGGTCGGCTGAAAGACGTCTCGATAGGGATCTTTTTTCTGCTCCACCTCTTATTTACCCTTTTTATCTAATTTATGTTTTTTAAACATGCAATTAGAGCTTAGGAGAAATATAATTTAGAAGTGTATTTTGGTTTTCTTTTCTTTGTGAAATTTTCTTCTTTAATGGTTTATGTTTAAACTATAGAAAAGAGCAAAAAAAAAAGCCCTCAACAATTAATAATGGCACTACATTCAGTGTTATTCAAATATTTTATATACTTTGAGGTATTGAAATGAATTAGATTACAGGTTGGTGAATCTAGTGGTTTCTAGTTTTATAAAATACTAGAAGGAAATATTCATATAAGACAATTCCAGACAAATAAAATTACTCAATATACTAGATAGAGCAAAAAGATTCTAGTTTATATGTTCAAATTTCATTTAAAAGGATCAATTTTCAAATAAAATTTAAAATTTATTGCTTGAATCAAAGAACACAATGTTTAAATTAATGTCCTTAACTCATGAGTTTTCAATGTAGGCACATCTCCTCAGAGGAAAATTTCTAGCAAAATGTCAATATTTTTGATCAATAGTACATACAGAGAAAAATACTAAATAATACTTCAAGGAACATAGATAAAGGGAATGAATGTAGAGGTAAAGAAAGGATATGATGAATGGTATCCAAATGTAGAATTAATCCTTGAATTAATATATTGTGGATATTATGTGAAGATTGGTGATTTCTCTTGCCTTATTTCATGGTCGCAATCTTTATACATTATTTCTTCATAGACCCAACTATTTAGTGTGGGGGAATCAGTTTCATATATAAATTCAATGTCAAATGATCCCCCATTTCTGGTCCATTTTAACTTTTTAAGGCAGCTAACCAATTTTTTTAGCACTAATCCAAGTGGCAATAAAAAAAGTTTTCTCTATTCATTTCGAAATATATAATTTTTTAAATTATTTTTCAATACAAAAATTGTTTTCCTTTATGATTAGCTAATAAAAGGTTAAAAAAATAAGTTTAGTTAATTTATCTTCCTTGATGTGATAATTTGCCAACCTAACTTAACAAAAAACAACAACAAAAAACAAAAAAACACACACACGCATGAGTCAAATGGGGGCATTTCTTTTTTTTTTTTTTTTAATCAAAATTCCAACACCAGCTGTAATGAGAACAGTATTATTGTAACCTTGATGTAGCCTAAGGGTCCAAGGGGAACAACCTTTGTCAATTGTATATTCGTCTGTAGAAAAAGTCAATATCCTATACCGCCTTGAATAACGATAATAAGACAAATAATTTGCCCTTTATTATGAATAGGTTCCGCAATTATTTCGATTAGAAAAAAGGGAGGTAACTGTATAATTTCAAATATATTTCTTAGCATATAAAAAAGTTAATATCCAAATCCCAGGTTATATCTACAGAAGTACACAATGTAACCTAAATAAATAAATAGAAAATACAGAAAAAATCTTTATGATGAACGTACCCATATTGAAACGAAGATGTCATATTAAAAATATCAAGTAAATTGATCAAGTAGGTTTATTTTTAACTAAGTAAATCAAATTTTTTGAGTAAGCAAAATGGGACTGTCTTACGTCGCCATCTTGAAAAAACAAGAGAAGATAACTTCACAATAATTCAAATTTGCGAGATCAGCTAACAATTTCACATTAATCGCTTAAAATCATTTAAAATAATTTCCTTTAAATATTAAAAAAAAACTTGATCAATTTACGTGACTTTTGGAGTATAATATTTTCATTCTGTAACAGGTGTGTACATCATAAAGATTTTTTTGTATTTTTCTTAAATTTTTATTTAGGTTGAATTATAGACTTGTACTAAGAAAAATACTGTATTTTGTCATCTTAACTGTTATCAATTATTGGTCAAGAACTGTTATCATGTTAGTTAATGTGCCATATAATCTTGACAAATCTTATGAATGGAAGTTTAACCAGCCAAATGCGGTTGTTCCTAACAGCTAAAGTTCACAAAATATCTCTTTCTGTGCTGTTCTGCGATTTAAAATTTAGATGCACATTATTAAGAAATAAATTTGAAATTTTTACAGTTACTTCCCTTGCCTTTTTATCAAAATAATTTAGGACCCTATTCTTTACAAGTGCCAGTTTTTATTTTTAACTTTTGTCAAAAGTTTGTAACAGAAAAAATATTTGTAAAAAATCTTTTTTGGTAGAAACCCCGAAATTATTTACAGTGAAATGGGTCACTGCATTATGCTGCTTCACATTCTTTTTAGTTAAAAACTTTAGGAGAGGTAATTGTACTACCTTCTTAATAAAATATATTTAAAGAACACAGAACAATACATTTCTTTTTAACAATAACAATTTGAAATATTTATTTGTAGCAGGAACTGGCAGGTCGGACTGCAAAGAAGGAACAGAAAGTTCTTTTGAGGTCGTCGTCGGTCAGTCAGTACTGTATGGTCCCCAGCTAATAGCAGTTGTCTCTAGTGGATGCCGTCGATGCTAGGACAAGATGTCCAGTGGACAGCGGACGAGATAAGAGGTGTTGCTTGGCTGAAGGTCTGGTTCTGACTGACGTTCCATCAAGACTTTAGGGAGCAGATGAATCAATGCGCCCTGTCAGCTGATAGGTCAACCTGTGGCCGAAGAACTCAGAGGGGGGCATTGGTTCACCAGAGAAAATAGTTCTCTGTAACTGCTATAAAACCAACGGCTTTTTCATGATAACCATACCATGATCAGATGGATGTGTGACAGCAAGTTATAGGAAAGGGTTCTGCTAAGAGGTCAAAATCAAAGAAATGGTACATGGAGGTCATCAGATTTTTATCTGTTTGTCAACTGTTTCACGATTTTGCATGCATGAATCATTCAAATGAAAGCTTCCTTATATTAAGAATAAGTGGATTTGAAAACACTTTTTAAAGATTATGTCAAGCTGGCCTAATGGTTATCGTACTTGACCTACTGTTTTTAGGTTTTGGTTTCGAATTCAGCAAGAATATTTTTTTTTACTTACAAGAATTAAACTGTTTAGAAAAACTAGGTAAGTGTATGTATAAACATTTTGACCCCTCCCTTTATTTAAAAATTCACCAAAAATCAGGAAATTAACCAATTTTAATGAATTTTTCAGTATTTAATCACGGAATATGTTGAACCCATTATTTTTATTTAAATCTTAGTGGAAATGTATTATTTTATTTAAACAAAAATACCTTTACTAAAGTTATGGTTTTCTGTAGTAAAAAAAAAAATGAATGAATTTATTTTTGCTTTTTTTATGAAAATAAAGCATCGTAAATTATAACAATTAAAAAAAAAATTAATTTTTACGGGAACATTTCGAAAAAAGCCCTTAAAGTCTGTATAAATAAATTCGATATAACTCGAAGAAAAATTAATTTCTCAAACTACTGATGTTATTGAATTAAGCATTGTTTATTTTATATTTTCACACAAAACAATTATAATAGCAAAAAATGTTTCTACTGTTTTTAAATTACAGCTTTCACATAATTTTTATATGTAGGATTTTAATATTTTCCTTGCTTGCATAAATGTGAAACTTTCGGTGTAACATAATTTTTATATAATGCTGAACAATAATTAAAAAAAAATTAATTTAAAAACAGGAACATAGAAAAATAATTAAATAAAAAATGATAAAAATGATTCAAACGGTCAGGATAAAAATGTATGGATGCCCGTCTGGGGAAAAAAGGAACTAAAACTCCCCACCTCCTTTTAATTACATGACGTCATTTTCACACAGTCTTTTGACTGGCTGAAATTTTGGGCTTCCATATAATCCGTGTTTACAAAACTTCCGTTTGTTTCGATTTTGCGAAGAGCAGAATCCCTCGCTTTTTGGGCTAATTAAGCTATTTTTTATACAAACAAGATTTTTTATTTTTTTAAATTTAATTCAATGTCTTAGGACTTTACTTTTCTAATTATCTTTAAAATGGGCCCAGAAGACTAATATTTATCTTTTAAAGGATTTTTACAATGAATTTATTTAACTTCAAAATTTAGTTGAATTGGTTAGCTCACCGTGAAAACATTTTTCATAACTTTTTTTTTCATGTGTACAAATATTTTTTTTCCTTTTGGAAATAAACTTTAGTCTTTTATCTTTCAAAGATAGTAAAAAAGTAATCGGAAATCTACAAAAAAATTATGATAAATCGGCTTTCAAAACTAGGTCCCCCTATCTTTATTCGTCTATTTTTGCCCGTACCTAGAAAAAACATAATACTTGCATGCACATGACTCAGTTTCGATTTTATTTCATTATTTTTTAAGGAATTTAATGTTACGTTTAATACCATTTTAATAATTTAAAATATAACGATTGAAAAGACCAGACAAGTACAAAATTCATTTTAATAAACATATCTATTTATTGAAATTAAGCTGAAAAATTCTTTTTCTTTTTCAAATTTTCGAAGAATAAAATATTCTTCTTCATGAAATGCAGACATTTTTTTCTTCTTTCGTGTCATGGTGGAGGTAACTCCTGGCAAGTCCTCAGAGGTTGGAAATTGAGGTTGAATGAGGTTTAAATGTCTGATAACTGTGTAGAGCGTTGGTCGTATGCATTGGTTAAAATAATAATTAGAAATCCACTGTTTAAGAAGCACTTGATATTTTTTTTTTTTTTTTAAATTACATTTTCACCCCAAACAAGGCACATTGCCACTTTGGTGTAGGGGGCTACTATCAGGGGCAGCAACTACTGGGGCACTATGTTGGGATTTGGGCAGCAAGATGTCGGTTCACGTTACACTTGAACTTCTGCACGTCAGTACAGTTAGGGATCAGGGACCTGGAATGGAATTCCAGAGTCTAGCGGTTCTGGGGAAGAAACTACTGGAGTAGAAAGATCTTTTACATCTAGGGATCTCTACAGTGTGGGGGTGGGATTTAGCTGCCTGTCGGGTTCGTCGAGGGTGTCTACATCGTGGGGGCACAAGTGTCTGCAGTTCGTCAGAACATTCACCATTAAAATACTTGTAGAACAGACAGAGGGATGCAACGTTTCGTCGATGGGATAGAGGCTGAAGCTTAGATGCCAGTTCAGGGCCTATCAGATTGGCGACTCTCTTTTGAACCTTGTCTAGGAGCGAGAGACTAGCAGCAGATGCACCAGCCCAAATGTGACAACAATACTCCATACATGGGCGAATGGTTGCCTTATAGAGGTACAGGATACTTTCAGGTGTCAGTAGTGATATTCAGAATTTAAAATTTAATGGTTGTTTTATGAGAAAATATGCTTTTGCGATTATTTTTCATTCTTTGTGTATACCAATACTTTTTAAATTAGAAGCTCTATGTTTGTAAATATAACAACAGAGCATAAATGAACAAAAAATTATTTTGCTATATTCCAAAGTCTAAGGTTTCATTCATCTTACCAATCATTTTTTTCAAAATTACAAACTTGGTTACAAGTTTTAAAAAAAAATATTTATAAAAAGCCTTAGTCTATTTTCAAGTTATATGAGTATGAAACTAATCTTATATATATTAGGAGTATTGCCTTCATATTTTGTGGGCGGCCATCTTGTTTCAGGCTATATCAAATATTGACAAACAAATATTGATTTTTTTCCCCATGAACGAAACAGATCTGTAAAATGACCTGAAGTTTTTATTTTGGAAAAAAATGATTGATGAGATGAATAAACTCTTGGACTTTGGCAAGAAAATCAATTAAAAAAAAAAAATACCATTCAAGTCCAATTACTAGAAAAATTAACAACTTTGCACTAAAAGTAAAGAAAAATTAATATTTATTTGTCCCTGCTGATAAGACAAAAAATTATTTTAAACTCAACTACCCAACATATAAAAAACTCATTTATAAAGAGCTCCATAAATCTTATAAAATAGTTCCATAAAACACTCTGGATTGCATAAACTTAGCAGTTAAGATATTATTGACCTCTATGAATATCCATAATGCCACCGAAATATTGTCACCAGGCACACCTAGATTTATACTCAAGGACCAGAAAACTGATTTTTATGACAATTAAATTGATTTGCCCATCTAGTTCTGACTTAGGTTCGGTAAGTCAGAAAATCTTAGATAGAATTATCTCCTCTATTAAAGAAAAAGTTACCCCCCCCTTCTCTGGCAAAAATCAGACTCTATAGTTAACTGGTGTCTTGCCCTAAAACATAAACATATACTCAATTTTATAACTCTTGACATTAACAACTAGTACCAGTTCGTTTTTCTTATCCTCTTAAATAAGGACTTATTTTCGCTAAGAGAAACTCTAATTTGGAAACTAAATTAATTTGGAAACTAAATTAATCCTCGGAGCTAAAAAGTCTCTTATACACTTCAACAATAAATTTTGGATTAGAAAAGACACCCCCAATAACTGTGATATTCTAATGAGTGTCCAGATTCTGCTGTGGTAATGGACTTAGTATGCCTTTACCTTTTGAATGAGCTTAAACATCCCAGGGGGTCTATATAGAGATGATGCCCTATTCACTACTAGAGCTAGACCAATGAAATATAATAAAACTATTAGGAAATTAGACAGCTTTTTTTCTTTTTTTTTAACATTTTGGGCTATCTATATCAATTGAACCGGACAAAAAAAAACTTTTAATTTTCTTGATACCATGCTAAACCTTAGTACAGAATCCTACAGTCCCTACCATAAGCCCAATTTAAATCTTTTCTATGTTCACAAGTTCTCCAATCACCCAAATTCTATTATAAAATCCATAGTAACTTCTGTTTCTAGAAGAATTTCTTCACTTTCTGCAAACAAAAAACTTTCAACAAAAATGCAACCTTCTTTCAATAACACCTTAAAAATTTCAGGGTATAATAAAAAATACAATATAACCATAATAACTCCATTACCAGGCGTCTAATATCCGTAATTATGCATCACATGACTAAAAACAAATCAGATTCCAGAAAACAATCTAATCTGCTGAATAATAACTAATAACCAACTGTTTTACCAACATAGTACCGCTCAGTGCAATAATCATAACAAGCCAAACCCCTCCAATCGTCTTAGGAGAAAGAAAAATAATTGGTTTAACCCCAACCCCCTTTCAACTTAAATGTCAAAACAAATATATTAAAAGAATTATTTAAGATTGTAGAAAATTCTTTTAAACAACCTGATAGATATAGTACCATATTTAATAAAAAATTCCATTAAAATTTCCTATTCTACAATACCCAATCCAGCACAGACGATAATAGCTTTGAACAACAAAAAAAAAAATCAACTAAGTTTATACCACTCCTTTCCCCTTAATGGCGTAAGCTAACTGCAATTGTAATAATAAGCAAGACTGCCTACCCAAAAACGGTTGCATCCATGTCACAACCAACAACGTAAATAATAAGATCAATTTTGATGAATATAGTGATGATAATAATAATAATAATAATAATAACAAACAAGATTAATAATAATAAACTGCCTTATTTCTCTCAAAACACTTATAATACTCTAAACTCTCCTTGAAATACAGATTACAATATCCTCATACAGATTGAATTTACTATTGCTAATTATAACAACCCTAAATTAAACTTCAAACCTACCCCAAATTCTAACATAAATCCACATTCCATCACGCCAGGCAAGATATACACTTATATTGGCGCCACTTCAATATTAATAAAGGTTAGAATATCTAACCACACTTCTTCTTTTAATAATGAAATCACTGATAACAGCTAGGGAACTTCCCTAACCACTTTATTTAAAAAAAAAATTAAATCTAAAGATATCCCTTTCTTTATTAATTAGACTATTCCTAAAACGTCAGTCTTATACTCCAGGTTCTAAGTCTTGTCACCTTTGCATATCTGAAGTTATAAGTATAATTACTTCCCGACTAAAGTATCAACATAATCAATTCTAAAAGAGAACTTATTTCCCACTGTAAACATAAGGAAAAATTTTAATATAATCAATTCAAAATTATTTAGCTTACTTCTTAAACTTTAGGCTATGAAATTACTTAATATAAGAGATTTCTTCTATTCCTCTTGATTAATTTTTTTATTTTTGGAAAACTACAGGAGTTGCTGTATACTAGCCCTGGCGGTATATCTGTGCATATGTATGCTTCTGTTTATATATGTAATATGTGAGTGTATGCATGTATATATATATATGTGTGTGTGTGTATAAATGAGTTTACTCCTTTAATCTCACTTCTTATTCTATATTATTTTATTTTTTTATATATGTGTGTATATGCATTTATACATTTGTATATAGATATATGTGCATTATACACTAAATTATTAAACCATTTCTTATGATCTGTAAACCTTTCTACCCATGTTAACTTCCCTCCAAATTTAAAATAAATAAATTTGAATTAGCATTTCCACACACTTATCTTCCTATCAAGGTCAAATTGACCTCACAACGATGGTTCTCCATATGCCTCCTCTCCCTTTCTTACTTTCCTTTTTTCTCAACTATATCTATCTTTCTTTCTCCCCTCTGTTTTTGACTTCTTACAATTCTTTCTTTATCATTTTTCCTCTCTTTTTCTTACTCCCCCCTTTCTCAATTTCAATTTTAATCTTTTATTGCTGTTCCTTGAATCATCACTTCAACACTTTCATTTGCCTTATCTGTTACTTTTTGAAAAAGCTGGAACTTTACTTCTCCATGATCTGATAGTTTTTTCTGGAAGCATTGATTTACTCTAGACATCTATAATTCTTGTTTCTCGTTTCTTATGGATTACAAATGGGTTATCAATGGAATTATTTTGGATTTATCCTGTTCTGGATTTTACCTTCTTATTCAATGGATTTTTACCATATCCTTTTTTTCCCTTTTTTCCCATTTCCTGCTTTCTTAATCATTTTAAATCCCTATAACCTTTCATTAATTGTTTAATAACTTTTTTATGCAAATATGATTAATTTCATATTTGTAGTTTATTTCAATGCATTAACCTGCAAAATGTATTGTATATTTTGCAAACCTCTTTTCTCTGATAGGAAGAATTGCATTTTTCAAAACCCTGCAGAATAAGGTATTTCAGGTTTATTTGTACTCCTTGTCGGATAATTAAAATTTTGTATACGTTCTTTACAGGTTTATAATGTTTTTTTTTTTAATTTGAATAAATTTTTAATGGCGTTTCTACACTAGCAGAACGAAATTTCAGAAATCGTAAAACTGAATTTCACATGAAAACAATGGTATCTATGTATTCCTTGTATTTTTAAGATGATCATATCCAGAAATTACAAAAATTGAGGGAGAAAATTATTATAGAAAATAGAATTTGAAGAAAACGATCGTATTTGCTTATGTAAGACACAAGAGAGTTCAAAAGGGAGGTAATTTTCTGTTTCGATTTAAACAATATGGCTGCAATTTTTCACCTACTAACACGATTAAAGTTGTTGTTTTTTATAATAATTTAGTAATATTCAGGTAATTTCGACTGAATCATTTGAAAGCTAACATTGTAATTTATTAGAATTGACAAAAAAATCAGTAAAAACCACTGTTTTTTTTTTTTTTATCTGAAAACTCCATTTATCGATTACAAAATTTTGTTCTGGTAGTGTAGAAGTGCCTTTTCAAAAATAAGCTTTTATATATATATATATATATATATATATATATATATATATATATATATATATATATATTTGGGCATCATGAGCCCACTGCAAAATGAATGCCTAATTAATCACAGAAGAAACTCATATTACATTTTTTTCTTTTTTGTTTCTATTTTTCTTCTTGTTTTTAAGCTGGCTGTTTTGGCCAAAGATGCAGCTGTCTTAGAGATTCTTCTTCAAGCTGGCGCCGATCCCAACAGCTTGGATAGAGGTGGACGCACAGCCTTGACGAATTGCCTTCTCGAGAGCGTAATTGTACCAAGAGCACCGGGTTCAGCACCAATCATTAGTGATGAAGTTCTTTCAATGATTATCCTCCTCACGCAAGCAGGCACCAACATGAACTTGTCATTATGTGAATATAGTCATCCTCTCATTTGTGCATCGTTCGTTGGGTCACTGCAACTGGTCAACTTTTTCATGGATAATGGCTCAAGTCCGGAATTGGCATCAAGTTGCTGTAAGTATTATGAGGGAAAGTTTTTTAATGGAATGTGTTCTGCTGATAAACTCATAACACTTGTACCCCTTGATGTACATATTATCAACTAACCTGACAAGCAGCAAAATCTTACCCCTTCACTCTTGAGGTCCCTATATGTTAGAAAGCCTTCTACGCTAATAGTTTCTTCCTTTGAACTGCTAGACTTTGGAATTTGCTTCCTGTTTCCGTGACTGTACTAATCTGCAGGAGTTTAAATGTAATGTGAACAGATGTCACTGCTCACCTCCCCACAGTCCTCTGTTAGACATGATCCCAAATAGTAGCCCCTTGCGTTCCAAGTAGCAATATGCCTTGCTTGGGATGAAAAAGAGTAAAATAAATAAATAAATAAATTAGAACAAGACTTTCTGCCTGGGCAAGTTTACTCTCCAATGTTAGTTTAGCCAAGTGTATTATTATGTCTAACGTCTTGATTGGATGACGTATCATTTCGGTATAATATTTATTTATTTTGTGTGTTTATTCAGAATCATACTTAATTAAAAAGCAAAAATACAGAAAAATCTTTATGACATATGTACTCATCCTGGAACGAGGATGTCATATTCCAAAATTCACATAAATTGATCAAGCAGATTTGTTTTTTTTTCTAATTAAGAAAATCAAATTTTATGAGGAAGTGGGGAGGAAGCCAGGAATAACCATATTGTTTTAAATTTTGCCAAAATTCAAGAGCGACAATTCAATTCGACTACAGAGATTTTATTTGTATTCAAAGTAATTAAACGTTATTAATCGCTAAAAACCGTATGATCTGTTTTCAATGAAATCTTTGATGATCTGTGTGAAAGTTCCTTGTAAGTCAATAACAACGAGTTATATTATTTATTTGCGACCAAGATTGACTTTTTTATGGAGAGTGCATTTATATATTTACAAAATGTTTTAATAAAATTATTTAAACTAAAATTTAGATTGATATTTTAATAAAAATATAAGCAAACAATAAAAAGAAGAAAAACCGAATTATATTAGTTATTTAAGGCCTGGTAGTCTAAATAAAGATTTACAATTAAAAAGTTGATTTTTAGAGGTATGCGGGTCTGTTTTGAACAAATATCACATTTAAAATTGTTGCCGCTGAGTAGTTGTTTACAAGTTTACATTGTTTACCTTGTTTACATTGCTCAACGGCAGCATGCGTACTGCAGATTAAACCAATGTAAGTCCATTTCAAACAGACAGAAGTATATAGAAGCTAGAAGTAATTGTAAGAGAGAAATAGCAACAGCTAAGACAGAATACACTGAAACCACCAGAAGATGCATCAAAGCACAGAAATTAGGAACCCGTGATTTTTGGAAAATCTACAACAGTGTGGTAAATAATGGGCAGTAAACCATTCCACCACTATCAAACAATCACAAGGTTGTTTGCACGGCAACCGAGAAGGCTAACCTGCTTGCCAGTTGGTTTGCCTCTAACTCCACAGTGGACCCGGCACACCACTCTCTCCCTGACTTTCCTTTGTGGACAGACACCACACTAGATGATTTGAAAATCACCCCTTCTGAGGTACATGGTAGCATAAAAAACCTAGACAGCTCAAAAGCATGTGGACCAGATTTCATCCCGGCTATTAAAAAAATGCTTTGCTGAGATTGCTCCAGTTTTCTCCAAACATTACAACAATTGCCTCAACAGATCTTGCTTTCCCGACTGCTGGAAAACCGCTTCTGTGGTACCAGTTTTCAAGAATTCTGGCGAGAGAACTGACCCATTAAATTATCGCCCCATTAGCCTTTTCTCGCTTTTCGCCAAAATATTTGAATCCTTAATTAATCAAGCTCTAGTTCATCACTTTACAGCTACTAAACTCCTGACTGACAATCAATATGGATTTAGGCAAGCCCGTTTCACAGCAGAAATCCTAATTGTAATCTATGAACATATCTTCAGTGGACAAAACAGGGGAGGGTAGAGTGGTAGCCCTCGATATATCTAAGGCTTTTGACAGGGTATAGCATGATGGTCTTCTAAGGAAAATTAGATCATATGGTATCACTGGAAGAATACATAATGTAATTAGATCCTTCTTAAGTAATAGAAAAATCCAGGTTGTCTTCAACAGTCATACATCTAAACAATATGATATAAATGTGGGAGTATCTCAGGGGTCTATCCTTGGACCTTTATTATTCTTGATATTCATAAATGACCTCCCTGATAAAATTGTCTCTGAGATGAGTATATTTGCTGATAACACCACTCTCTATAGCAGGCACGAGGGGAAAACAAATGAACACATATCTAAGGAAATGGCAAAAACACTAGAGGATGACCTCCAATCTGTAGTGGAGTGGGAACAAAAATGGAGGGTCACATTCAATGCTGCCAAAACTAAGCTTGTTTCTTTGAATAATTACAAGAAACCTTCTCTTACCACCAATAGTAATGGCCAAGAACACATTGTCTGAAAGTACTTCCTTTAAACTCCTTGGCCTAACGTTTACAGGGAACATGAACTGGAATAGATACATTTAGAGCATTGCCAAGGCTGCTCCAAAGAAGGTGGGCTCTCTCTAGCATGCTAGAAAACTACTTACGCCTGAAAGTATCCTGTACCTCTATAAGGCCACCATTCGCCCATGTATGGAGTACTGTTGTCACATTTGGACTGGTGCATCTGCTACTTGTCTCTCCCTCCTTGAAAGGGTTCAAAAGAGAGTCGCCAACCTGATAGGTCCTGAACTGTCATCTAGGCTTCAGCCTCTGTCCCATCGACGAAATGTTGCATCCCTCTGACTGTTCTCCAAGTACTTTAATGGTGAATGCTCTAACAAACTACAAGCACTTGTACTTCCTCGACATGAACACCTCCGACAAACTCAGCAAGCAGCTAAATCCCACTCCTTCACAGTAAAGATTCCTAGGTGTAAGCAAGCCCTCTACTCCAATAGTTTCTTCCCCAGAACTGCTAAACTTTGGAACTTGCTTTTGGGATTCTGCTTTCCCAACTATACTAACATGCAGAAGTTCAAGTGTAATGTGAACAGACATCTTGCTGCTCAACTCCCTACATGGTACCCCTGCAACTTATGTCCCTGATAGTAGCCCCCTACTTTAAAGTGGCACTGTGCCTTGTTTAGGGTGAAAATTGAATAAAAAATTTAAAAAAAGTAAGAAACAAATCAATACGGCCCCTTTTTTGAAAACAAGTCAACATGGTTTCGTTTTCTATTTTCCAAAGTTTTATTTTGGGATGGGAGGATCGCCAGTAAAGAGTATCGTCCGCTCAAGGAAAGTTTTTTTTTTTATTTCTCGCTTTTTTTAGTGAGGGAGGATTCAAATCAAATTTTTATTTATTAATTTATTAATTAAATTGCTAATTGATATTTATTAATTTATTTATTAATTGCTATTTTTTTATTTAATAATTTATTAATTAAATTCCTAATTTTTATTCATTAATTTCTTGATTAAATTGCTAATTGTTACTAATTAAATTATTTAATAAATTGCTAGGTAAAAGTACAGAATATCAGCAAAGCCCCTCCCCCACCACCACCACTATGTGAAGAATGACTTAATCTTTTGTGGTTTACTTTCCGTGCTGAAATAATAATGTTATTATTTAGAAAACCAATATTTACATGAAGAGGAGAGCTAAATTAGCTATTCTGTACTTTAATCTAAAATAATAATAAATAAATAAATAATATATAAATAAATAAATAAATAAATAAATGAATGCATTTGGGAAACTAAAACTCTTGCCAGAAGTTGTATCATGGGTGAAGTTTAATATCAGGAACTGAATCTGATCAACCACCGTTTGCTGAGACTTTGAGTCAAAGATTTTTATTGTTTGCCTAAATAACTGAGCGGTACAAAAGTTTTACAAAAATAAATAAATAAATAAATAAATAAATAAAAAACAAATGAAAAAAAAAACCCCAACCGATCCATGGCCTGATCTATAATGATTAGGTAAATTAGTGATTATGACATTTGAGAGAATTGTAGCAGACTTGTGGATATATTATATACATCCCCCAGTCGTACAAAATAGGAAAAATGAATTGAATTGAGAAAGGAACGAACAATGCGTTTATTGAATTAAACGAACTAGAATTTATTTTGTGAAGAAACAAATTAAATGAAAGGGTACAGCACGTGTTTAGTTTGGCGTGCGTCTCTCGCTGTTAACTGGTGAGAAGGAAAGTCTATTGTTGTAGAGAGAGAGAGAGAGAGTGAGAAAGTCAATCCAGTTTGGCTCGTGTCTCTCACTGTTAGCTGGTGAGAGGGAAAGTCTATTGTTGTAGAGAGAGAGAGAGAGAGAGAGAGAGAGAGAGAGAGAGACAGAGAGAGAGAGAGAGAGAGAGAGAGTAAATCAATCCAGGCCATGAAGAGAGAAAGTGTGTAAGGTATACTTACTGTCTGTTGACTCTTGCCCCACACATAGTAGCAGGGGACGCGCATGTCCGAAAAGGGAGCGGTTGGTCCGTCGATCGCTTAGGTTGGGAGCCGAATCGAAAAAAAGGAAACAGCTCAGGTCTCTCACTTTTGTAGTTGTTTCTGGGCGTTCTTCGCACATGTGTGGATTTCCTTTAAGGGGAAGTGACGTTGTCCATGTGTGCGTACATGTGCGCGTATGTGTGCGTGCATGTGTGTACGTTAGTGTGTGTATGCACATGAATGTGAGTATATTATGTGAACATGAATATATGTACGTGTGTGTACATGCACACGTATGTTTGTGTGCGCATATGTGTATGACCAGAAAAGTGACTTGAGATGTGTGCGTACATGTGTGTATGTTAGCGTGTGTGTGTATGCACATGAATATGAGTGTATGTACGTGAAATGAATATATGTACGTGTATGTGCGCACGTATGTTTGTGTGCGCGTATGTGTATGACAAGAAATGTGGTTTGAAATGTGAACGCGTGTTTTTTGTGTGAGACTAGAAAAGGCTCACACAGAATAATTGCTGATTGTGTATTTGTTTTTCTTTTGCAGTTCCATCTGGTGTCACTCCAATTCTGACTGCCGTCAGTAGAAACCAAACCAATATTGTGAAGCATTTCATCGGATGGGGTTGCAAAATTAACCAGAAAGGCAGGATCAGCCGGAAGCAAATGGACTACATTTTTGATTGTTTTGAGCTGGCAATTTTTCTCAAATATTGGGACCTTGCAAAACTGTTGCTCAACACTGGTTATCGATGGAAACCAAACCAAATAGACAAGGATAATGATCTCAGAGAATCGTTACAGAGCAGTGAAGAAATGACGGACTGGTACAATTCATATATACGTACACCACAATCTCTCATGTTTTACAGCATTGTAACCATCAGAGAAAGTTTAGGCTCAAATATTCCCTCCAAATATGAAAAACTTCAGCTTCCTAAATCCATCAACGATAAGATTCTTTTGAAGGAACTTCTTTCTGTGGATGAAAGTTGATGATTTTCTTAATTTTTTTTTTTTTTCGCTACATATTCAATATGAATTAGCGATATTTCAAATACGGCTACCAAATGAGGATTTTTTAAAAAAAATGATCTTTTAAGGCTGTCAAACGAAATTCAGAAAGAAACAGCTGTACAGTTGATCATGTTATTGTTTATCAGTGAATTGAAGGTATTTTCTTTTCCTTTGATAAATGAAATGTTTTCACGCACAAATCATAAAGGCTCAATTGTCTGTATATTACACGCCAACAATGTTTTTGTGAATTCAGTTTTTGTTATTCAAATTATTTGTCTTGGCTCAGGAAAAATGCTTTGTTAAAAAAATGTATTTCATTTTCTTAATATAGCTTCTCTTTTTAAAAAGAATGATTTCTCTCTCAAAATTAACTATCTATTTTGATGTTAATTTATATTAGCAAATAGATTGTTAATTTGAAACATCTCTCTCTCTCTCTCTCTCTCTCTCTATGTATATATATATATATATATATATATATATATATATATATATATATATATATTTATATTTCCTATTTATATATATAATGCGAATTTCTGTCCATGTGATTTGTCAAACACTGTAAAAATGGCTTATTATCTGTGTCCACTTGCAAAAGACAACAGGCTTTATTTCTCCTTTCTGTATAGCTGTTAAAGTTGGTATATGCGTGTATATATATATATATATATATATATATATATATATATATATATATATATATACTATATATATATACTAGCATGGCTGCCCGGCGTTGCCCGGGCGTTTGGAGGTGTGTGTTGATCAAAAACAAAGTGGTAGTAGGAAGGCAGGCTCGAACCCGTACCGTGAAGGAGGAAAAGAGCATGAAAAAAACGTGACGTCTTTGCTGTTGCGACCACCGCCAAACCGGAAGTGACACAGCTTTAAATTACAGCTAAACAATCAAAAAGAGGGGATGACTTTCGAAAATATCGGCGAATAAATCAACCCCTCTCTGTAAAAAGTGCTCAGTTGACGGTGAAGAAATTAATGTTTTTAGCAAATTATTCGGTATTTGTCGTCTGAAAGGGTTGAGCTTCAAAACGACACTGATCTTGTGAAAATCCGTTGCCTCTGTCGACAGTTTTAGGCAGACATGCAAACATACATACATAGATTTATATATTTGTAGCTCAAATTTTCGACCCAAACCGATTAAAAAGCTTGCCCTATCTCTGAATACCCTTTATGTAAGATTTCAAATGTTTAGACCAGAAATTGTCTGAGTAATTTGGTAGAGACCGCAGAGGTCAATCTTTTTAACTTTGATCGCTATTATGATCCCTTAAAATTTATTGTTTTAGGCTCAAATTAAGTTATTAAGTTAGATCCATGTCCAAGGACCATATATCTCAAATTTCAAGTGTTTAGACCCAAAATTGGCGGAGGAGTTTGTTAGAGTTCTCAAAGGTTAAATCGTTGAATTTTGACCCCTTAACAGCCAAATTTCTGGCCAAAAATGGATTACAAAAATTTTCCCAAATCTCAATACCCTGTATATCAAATTTCGAGTCTGTAGACTGAAAATTGACAGAGTTATTGTGTAGAGAAATGTACACAGACAGATACACAGACACTATCACTTTTATAGATATACTAGCAGTTCCGCCCGGCTTTGCTCGATAAGGTTATGTGTATATGTATGTATTAAAAAGTGTGAATATGTAAAGTAATGCCTTTCTGTATAATAGTCTTCCTTAACTATCATAGAGAAAAGACAGACAGACAGACATTTTCACTTATATATATATATATATATATATATATATATATATATAGATTGGATATATATATATATATATATATATGGTTGGTCACGTTCAATGCCGCCAAGACTAAACTGGTTTCATTCAATAATTACAAGAAACCTTCTCTACCACCTATAGCAATGGCCAACGACTCTTTATCTGAGAGTACGTCTTTCAAGCTCCTTGGCCTAACGTTTACAGGAAACATGAGTTGGAACAATTACATCGAGGGCATTGCCAGGGCCGCTGCGAGGAAGGTGGGCTCTCTCTACCGTGCTAGAAAACTTCTAAAAACCAAAAGTATCCTGTACCTCTATAAGGCAACCATTCGCCCATGTATGGAGTATTGCTGTCATATCTGGGCTGGTGCATCAACTACTAGTCTCTCGCTCCTTGACAGGGTTCAAAAGAGAGTCGCAAATCTGATAGGCCCTAAACTGGCATCTAAGCTTCAGCCTCTGTCCCATCGTCGAAACGTTGCATCCCTCTGCCTGTTCTACAAGTATTTTAATGGTGAATGCTCTGATGAACTGCAAGCACTTGTGCCCCCACGACGTGAACACCCTCGACAGACCCGACAAGCTGCAAAATCCCACCCCCACACTGTAGAGATCCCTAGATGTAAAAGATATTTCTACTCCAGTAGTTTCTTCCCCAGAACTGCTAGACTTTGGAATTCCATTCCAGGTCACTGCTTCCCCAACTGTACTGACATGCATAAGTTCAAGTGCAATGTGAACCAACATCTTGCTGCCCAAATCCCTACATAGTACCCCAGTAGATGTTTCCCCTGATAGTAGCCCCCTACACCAAAGTGGCAATGTGCCTTGTTTGGGGTGAAAATGTAATTAAAAAAAAAAAAAAAAAAAAATATATATATATACATATATATATATATATATATATATATATATATATATAAATGAAGTTGTTAAAGATACAAATAATATCAAGATAGTAAAAGCTCTACACGGGTAAGTAGAGCAATTAATATAAGAAATAAAATATAAGAATTCCAAATTAAATGAAACTTTATTACATCAGATCAATAAAGAACGGGGAAAAAAAGAACCTATTTAGACCAAGGCATTTCGAAGATGCATGCTTCTTATCAGAAGAGGAGAAAAACCAGGAATATACATTTACAAAAAATAAGCTTCAGGACATTTACTTAAAAATGAAATAGAAAAAGGATATAAGTATATAACAGTAAGAAAGATGTTAAAGGGATAGATAGTAAAATTGGGACAAATAAAAGTGAGGTGCTGAAAAAGCTGGGGAAAGAAAGGTAGAGAAAAGCAAAAAATATGTATAATATTTAATGAAAGAGATAAATAAGAAAAATAAAAAATAGTCCAAACTTAATAGGATTTTTCAAGTAAAGTCTGTGAAGTAGCATCTTGTGAGTTAATAGTAAATATGAACCGATGGTAAGATTCTAGAGGCAACATCTCCTTTATCTTAAACATGCCAACTTATGACCATAAGGATACATGAAGGAGGAATAATGCCCTCCTCCCTGTTAACGGAAGCTGTCAGTCGGTTGCTGAAGGTAGCAGGGATCCTGAGTTACGAGTGACCCGGTTTATTTTTCTTATTTCTAGAAACCATTGCTGAAACACCTTATTGGGAGGTCAACTTCCCACTTCCCTGGCTCTCACCACGAGGAGGTAGTGCAACAAGAGAGTCATTGTAACAACAAGGAAAACAGAAAAAAAAATTTCTCATTCAATGTAAGATACAAGATAGACAGGACCTTCTTTAACTTAATAGATAAACATCCAGCAACATCCACAAACTGTTCAACAGGGAGACAATCTTGTGCGCCATCCATGAAAACACTGTTTACATTTACAACAAAAACAGAAATACTCTCTTAATGGTCCTGTAAATCTGGAATTATTAGCCCCCTGTGTAGCAACTGTTTGGTTAGGTGTGTCATGTATGAGGTTACTATTTCATCAGGTACAACACAAAATATATTTCCTTAAACATAAACCTGACGTGCATAAGGCATTCTTTAGACACAACAGCAAATATAATGCTACAGCCCTTGAGAATTAAAAGAAATCCACACCCATTTACTATCAAATGAAAAACTTTGAAATGCTGATTGCCTTATGAGTCTGACACCAAGTAATGCAGTTTGTGTAACATCAAAATGTTCAGAATCCTTAAGGGGATACATGGTTACCATATCACTTGTTTAGCTATTAGAAGTTAAATTGTCTACATAAGAAAATCAATGCCCGCCCCCCCACCTCCAAAAAATGTTAGGAATTAAAAAGAAAAGAGAAAAACAATATAACAAAAAAGAGGAAATAAGTTTATCAGTAGAACAAAGGTATAGGATGTTGTTTACCAACATACACAAAAGGCAGCGAAAATAGTATTGCTAATCAAGGTGTGGCGGCAAAAAAATAAACATAAATGTAGATATATTTAGAGTTAGTTTACAAGTATTTTCAGGGATGGCAGTGACTTTTGCAACAGTTTATGACAGTTAGGGACAGTCTTGGGTTTATGACAGTTGAGGACAGTTGCAAGTTGGATACAGTGGAATGCAGGTTGTGGCTCAGAATACATTGAGATGAACTGACAACTGATGATACGGCTTCAGCAGATGTAATTGAAACATGAGCATTCAGAAGGTCGATGGTATCACACACATACCCAGAGTGCAACTGATATTTTCAGAATGTGTCGGAGTTTTGCTATATTTTATTTTTATACTTGCGAACCAGTGTGCAATCTCTTGGCAGCAACCAATGTGAGAGATGATGACATGGCCAGAAGATAAGATGAAAGAGAAGAAGACCATGGCACACAATATTGAGATTGGTGATCGTTGTCAACTGGAATAGCATGTGGTCGCACATATTTAGCACATAATACATACTGTACCACAAACAAAAGGACCATATGCATCTGTATATGTATGTATTTCTCGGTATTCCTTTATTGCGAGCTTCACCATGCTTTGCTAGTGATGATGAGTGCCCTTATATCATCAAGTGACTGCTTCCCCTCCAAACCGCCTGCTGCTTCTCGGCACAATAACCCTCTTTTTATCTTCTTCAATTATTGGTATGTTTTTCAAATTTAACCAAGTTTATTTAAGAGAGTCAATCATCACATTAAAATTAGAGGAGTATCTATTTTACATCAGAGAGTTTTTTTAATACTTGTTCCCACTTGAAATGTCTATATTCAAGCAATATAAATAACTATCAATCACAACTTCTTAAATGACCCCCTCCATCTTTCATGGATATATCAAGGGCTACCACCCTAGCCTCCTCTGCCTTATTCATGCATGCTATAAAAATATGTGCAGCATAATGGGATTATCTAATTCCATACTGTCAGTCAGAGAGAAGATTAGCTTTTACCAGTTGGTGAATTTGTGCTTGAAATGAAATGAAATGGAACTATAGCACTAAAACTAATACAGGTTTAACTGGCTTCCTCCATGTAGTAGCTTCTGATGGGGCTTCTCAATGCCATATTAGTGCGTAATAATTATTATGGCTTACCTTATCATGGTCTACAAAAAATATTTCTTTGTTTCTTTTTCTCCCTTACTTTCCCTCTCTGCCCTACTCTAACCAACTTGACTTGTTCCACAAATCCCAAAACTCCATCATGAAAAGTCCCAAGAAAGAATACAAGATTAAATCCAGGACTCCAACTTCCAATGTCTACCAGGTTTCCTTTTCCAACATCAGAGGTCTACATTTCAACCTTCCAGAGGTTGAAACACAATTACATGAGACCAAACCAGACCTATTGTTCCTATAAGAAACTGGCATTGGACTGACTATTTCCCTAGATAAGTTCGTGATTAAAGGATATTCTAAACTAAAATCAAAATCTGACTCCTAAGGGCATGGAATATGTGTCTATATTAAAGATAGCTTTCCATGTGATAGGGACATCTCCAGAGACCCTAAATTGTTCTATATATACTTTTGTGTTCTCGATACTGATGATCAATATGCACGTCTCCTAGACCTTTTTCTTACAACTTGCCCTGAGCTATGTTCATCTTCTGTTCTGTCTCCACTGGGATCTTCTGATCACTCGGATGTCTCAGTTAAGATAAAAACAAAATGTAACAAGTCCTCAGATGTACCTCTCCATCATACAGTATATCGATACTCTATAGTTGACTGGGCTCATTTCTGTACATATATATCAGATATACCTCTGCGTTCCATGTTTAAAAAGAATGTGTCCTCCATAGTATCAGACTTGATGGAATGGTTAATTATCGGTATAGACCAGTTCATATCGTTCAAAAAATTCCAGCAAAAATCTAACATCCAGCCATGGTTCTCTCCAGAATGTATTGCTGCCAAGGCATACAGAAAACATTTTCTTCCAACGTAATAGATGTACTGAGACTAAAGCTACCTTGAGGACTGCCAGTAACCACTGTAAAAGAGTAATAAAAAATGCAAGAGAGTTGTATGCTCAGTTTGTGAAGTCCAAAGCAGCTGAGCAGCAGCTTGGTTCTCACCAGTTTTAGTGAATAACAAACAGGGTCCTGAACAGAAACATGTGCTCTATCCCAACCATCATCAATGGACCTGAGGTAATCTAGTTAGCATCGAACAAAGAAAAATTATTTGCCAAGCCTCTGTATTTCCTTGTGTTTAAAAACACACTATGTGATATACAATTATCTGCACACGATGTTGCCAAGCTAATCAAAAACCTTGATTCCAGTAAAGCAACCAGTCCTGATGGCGTTCCAATTATAGTGTTGAAAAAGCTCTAACCAGAAATAGTTCCTATACTTAAAAGCTGTTTAAGCATTGTCTTAGGAATAGATGCTTCCCAACACCATGGAAAACTTCATCAGTCCTGTATTTAAAAATTCAGGTAATCAGTCACTTCCCTCTCAGTACAGACCAATCAGTTTTGTGTGCATCATGAGTAAGTTGCTGGAATCTGTATTAAATAGAAGTACTCAACCACATCAGCAAAAAATGAACTCCTCAGTAACGTGCAATATGGTTACCATTCTGCTAGATCTACAGTAAATGTGCTAACTGTTATATCTCATAGGATTAGTAAATCTCTCAGCGGAAGCTTTGTTTCTATGGCAATTTCTCTTGACATATCAAAGGCCTTTGATAGGTAGGGCATAAAGGGCTACTCCACAAAATCTCCAATTACAGCATAGCTAGAAATGTCTTCTTAATTATTAAATCATTTCTCTCTGATAGATTTATAAGAGTAGTGATTGATGAGCAGAAATCAAAAGTTCACAGTATTAATGTTGGAGTCCCTCAGGGATTCATCCTCTCTTCCTGATCTACATCAATGATCTCCCAAATCACATCCTAAGATCATTCGTAGACATTTATGCTGATTCTCTCTTCTCTGATTGCATGTTGTGCAATGGGGAAAGGAGTGGCTGGTTAATTTTAATGCATCTAAAAACCAAGCTTCTACCTTTCCATCATCAATGCTCTGAACCTCGTCTGGCATCAATTGAAATGAATGACTCTTGTCTTGAGGAAGCTCCATGTTTTGACCAGCTTCTAAGTCTGACCTTAACTCCTGATCTGAAATGGAACACACATCAAATCTGTTGCCAAGGTTGCTGGAAAAATGATGGGATCGTTTTGCTGCTCCAGTAGATATTTCACTGCTGATGCAATTCTCTACCTGTATAAGAGCAAAGTACATCCTAGGATCGAGTACTGTTACGACATCTGAACCAGAGTTGCAAGAAGCATCTTATCCTGCCTTGACAGAGATCAAAATAGACTTTGTAACCTAGTAGGGATGCCCTTTTTTTCTTCCCTGCAACCTCTTTCCCCGCAGAAGAGACGTTGCTAACCTGTCTCTGCTCTACCGTTATTTTCATGACAGGTGCTCATCTGAGCTCCAATCTATGCCTCCCCTCTTGCCAAATTTTCATGAAAAAATACTTGTCTAGTTGAAACCACTATCAATAATTACCCCCATTCTTTATCTGTATCTAAACCTAAACGTGGGTTCCATGAATAAAGCTCCTTTCTTAGAACTGCTCGCCTGTGGAACTCTCTTCTGTTTGCCTGCCTTCCAGCTGACTACAATATTGTTGTCTTAAAGTCCAATGTAAACAAGTTCTTGATGAGCCGTTCCTTTAAGTAATCCAATTTCCACTACTAACAATTACTACGATATTGCCCCATTGACTTCTGTACACTCATTAACTCTTATTCTTGAGTGGCCTCTGGCCCTTGATAAGGGGTGACTCTTTTGTGTTAAAAAAAAAAAGAAATTCTGGATATTAGGGCAGTTGACTTATTTCTTGGCCAGTTCCACTTAAAGTTGGGCCATTTTTTGGAGGATGTGCTGGCAATATGGAAAGAAAGAGACAAGTAAAAAGAGAGTGCACCAACCAAGGAAAAGAAAGAACAAATATAATCAATGTTCCTTAAGAATTGACAAACTCAGGAGCTACGTTGATAAACTTATGAGAGAAAAAAGTAATATGAAGACTATGATTGATTTTTTTTGCTAACACTCTAGTCGATGACAGCACTCTAAAAAAAAACAAAAATGATTATGCTGTGAGAATAGCAAACAGAGAAAAATCAAATCCATCAATCATTTATAAATGAGATAAATTATAGTAAGTGATTGGTTAGAATTAGAAGGGGAGGTTAAAAGAAAAGAAAAAAATTAGATCTGTCAATGTGATTTGTATGTTGTTCTGATTATGTGAACAGAGAAAAGAGTCCATATATAAACATTTTGTTTTATTAATGAAATCGTAGTAAATCATCTTACTGCAGTTCATTTTTATTTTTATTTTTTTTACTTCTTTCGACTTAAGTGGTCGTGAGGTCTTAGCCCAATCGTAGGTGCTGTTATTTGTGTTGAAAGGCTTCCCATATGATGATTCTTGCAGTTATTTTCAGAACTAAATTATACAGCATTGTCACAATTTAGCTAGGAATTCTAATGGCTGATAAAAATAAATACTTGCAGGGATGAATCGGAGGAAATTACTGATAACAATGCTGGTGGTGATTGTTGTTGCTGTTCATTCATTTCATATGAATCAAATGATTATAGTTCCTATTCACAATGCCTCCCCAAAGGACAGAGTTAGACACCAGGGTCGTTTTTTAACGTGGAGAAAGGAACAAAAATTAAAAATTGTCTTAGCCATGAAGGATTTCTCCTCCACTGACAGAACAAGAAATCGAAGTGTAGCATTTGAAGAACAGATACTACACTTTGATCTTGACTCAAAGGTCAAGAACATCTGATAATCAGACGATTATAGTTGGCATTCATTTCCCTCAATATCTTTTCTATTATTCTTGAGTGGCTTTTGACTTTGATGAATGGTGACTCATTAGTATTTTAAAAAGGGAGGGGATGACTGCTCTGATCCCTTTTTTTTTTTAAATAAGGAATCACCATTTAAGGAAAGAAACAAAAGGATTCTAAAAATTAGTACTCTCTGGGAAGTTGAGCAGTGTGTACAATGGTCTGATAATATAATTAATCTAAGGAATGTCATCCCAATGTTTGCCAGTCTGTGGCTCTCAATTCGCAAGTGAGAAAAATAAGTAAGAAGTAATTAATTCTAGCTAGGTAGTCTCTCCCTCAATAAGTAAAGCCTCTCTCTAAAGAAAACCTTTGAAAATTCATTAAGTTACCATTGTGTTTCATGCACAAAGAGTTTTGTTCGTCTAGCTACACAGATGAGGTAGTCAACATCCACAAAGATATCACGGCTATAACATGGAAAGACCATGACGAGATGTGAAGAATAAAGAGAATGAAAGACTAGCACTTGTGCACGTATGTATAGACATTTATTCTATTCTCTTGATCGCTCACGAGTGAGAACGCAAATGTGAAAACTGCAAAGTTTCGTACAATGTAAAATGTTACAATCATCACTGTTAATACCAATCAACAGCCTCTTGATTCTCGTGGAAATTAAAAAAACAAAAAAAAAAAAAATTGAAAGCTCTCACCACAAAATTGCCTTTGGATTTGGTAATTATGTTATTTTATAATACACGTAATTAACTTTCATGATTAGTTACTGCTTTCATCTCTTTCTTATTTTGCTTATATAAGATAATCTAATAACCATTATTTTCATGAAAGGTGCTCAACTGAGTTTCAATCTCTGATGCCTGCTCCTAAAACATTCACACCAAGACCTCTATCACAACAAAAAAAAATGTTCTCTTCTTCCATATGCCTAGAATCAATAGAAATTTCTATGACAGAGCTTCTTTGCAAAGGCTTTCCTTCTGTGAAACATTACTGTAATACTGCTTCTCCATGGACTACAACAGACTACAAATTTACTTGTTTATCATCAGTTACCATGTTCATTAATATCTTGCATTTGCGATAATAATGTGCATTCAAATAAATTTGAAGTAGACAGTTTCCGAGTGTTTGAGGTCTCTCTGTATATCAAACTGGAATGAGAATACTTTCCTTTTCTTTACAAGTAAACCCTGACTAAATATTAAAAATCACATAGTATTTGCAGCCCAAATAAGATCTCAGTATGGTTAACTCACAATGGCTTATACAAGGAATGATGCATTTTCAAGTAATGTTGCCTATAGTAACAGCACAAAGCTGGATATTCCACCAGACGATGAATTCTTGCCCTGGAATCTAATAAGACCAAGAGACCACAAGAAAGATATAACATATTTAACTGATCAATTGGGAAGAGGAAGATGAATATTCTTAACTTCTTTACTAGCTCAACATTTGAGACGTAAAAGAGTTTTAATGGAATATTCAAATATTTATGTATCTCATATAGAGATCAAGTTCTAGGCCCTAGGAAGGGGGCCCTTGATTTTTGAGAACTTACCTAAGCAGACAAAATAACAATTACCAAATCCAATTGATGGATCTATACCAGGCCTAATCAACTCATGATTGGTTACTGCTTTCATCTCTTTATTTTGCTTATATAAGACAATCAATCTAATAATCGTTATTTTCAATCTCTGATTCCTGCTCATAAGACATTCACAGCAAGAACTCTTCTATCACAACAGAAAAAAAGATATTCTCTTCTTCCATGTGCCAAGAATCAATCGACATTTCTATGACGGAGCTTCTTTGCAAGGGCTTTCCATCTGTGAAACATTAGTGAAGCCAGTGTTGCAAAATTTTTAAAACAATGGAAAAAAATCTGAATTGCTTTCTGATGAAGAAAAATACTATTCAAGTAAAGCAATGCCTTCCTAGGTATATTGGAACATCAGCAGAGACAATGGTTGAAAGGTAGTATGCTGATTTTAAATGCCCTTATAAAGGCACAAATGATACTGAACAATCAAGTTGACCAAATTCAGCAGCTGTTCTGGAAAAAAAAACCCCACAAATTCGTTTTCATTAATTATAAATTGAAATTGCATGAGATAATAGAGGCATTGAAGATATCAAAAAGCAGTGCATTCACCATTTTTTATAAACATTTGCCAATGGAAACGCTGTGTTCAAAGTAGGTACATTGTTTGCTCAAACTATCTATATAAGAGTCAGATACGTCCAAGGATGGAATACTGTTGCCACATATGGGCAGGAGCTGCTAGAAAAGACTTGTCCTGCCTTGATAGGGTTCAAAATAGACTTCGTGGCCTGGTGGGAGATGTCCTTTTCTCTTCGCTGCAACCTCTATCTCACAGAAGAGATGTTGCGAGTTTGTCTCTGCTTTATCGTTATTTTCATGGAAAGTGTTCCACTGAGCTTCAATCTCTGGTCCCCCCTCGCCAAACTTTCATAAGAAACACTAGACTAGCTGAAAACATTATCAATAATTTTCCCCACTCTTTATCTGTGTCTAAATCTAAACATAGATTCCATGATCAAAGCTTCTTTCTTAGAACTGCACGCCTGTGGAATTGTCTTCCGTTTTCCTGCTTTCCAGCTTTCTATAATATGGTTGTCTTCAAGTCCAACGTGAACAAGTTTCTGATGAGCCGTTCCACTTAAGTTAACAAATTTACCGAACTTCCATTACTATCGATTACAATATTGTCCTTTTGACTACTCTACACTCTTTAACCCTTATCCTTGAGTGGCCTATCGGCCTTGATAAGTGGTGACGCCTATGTAAAAAAAAAACAAAAAAACATCAAAAGCAACTATGCATTAATGATTCAGAGCATTGTAACTGTTTCAACAACAAAAACGAGTTTTTGACTCCATATGTGACAATGGATGAAATCTGGATCAAATCGACAGTTATCTGAGCGGACAGCAGTGGGTAAAAGCCATCTAAAGCTATGAAATCATGCAAACAATATCAGACAAGATTTTTTTGTGTATTTTGTGATGCGCAATGTATCTTGGGAAAGGAAGAAATAACAATTATATAGATTAGTGTGTTTCAAAAAAATAAATAAAGAAAATAAAAAACACAAATAAAGAAAATGCTCTTTCATCAAGCAATGCAGTATCAAAAGTTGATCACAACAATGCCAAAACTACATGATTTGTATTTTGAATTGCTTCCACAATGACCTTATTCTCCATCTCTACCCCCCCCCTTCCCAGCAAGTGTTGGCTGTTTACAGACTTCAAAAGAATGCTCCAGAGAAAGAGATCTGGCTTTAGTAACATCAGAAACTGAGGTATATTTTGAGGCTTAAATCAAATAATTCTTTAAAAGAGAGAAAGGAGGCAAAAAAAAAAAAAAAAAAAATAAATAAATAAAAAAATAGAGCATCGAATTGTTTGTATGATCATAGGAGATTATGTTGATAAATGAACTTGAATTTTATCTAAAAATTTTATTAATTAGACCCAGGACTTATTACGTGATGTGTTACATCAACAATAGTGCATATAGATGCATACACACATTAATACCATTCAGAAATAGAAATATACACATAAAAAGAAAGTAAGACAGGAATTATAATAGAGAGAAGCACACACACACTTCACATCGTTATCTTCTACTGAAATCTTTACAATCCATTAAAATTAGTGTAAATGTGCACAAGTCATTCTCCTTTTCTAGTTTGGCCAATATTAATCCCGGAAATGGACATTTAACTTCTGCACTATATTTTTCAACTAGATGAAAATTTAAACCTCGACACTGTCCTTTATGAAATGACCAGCATGCTGGCAGTAACATATTTGCATTCCAGCTAAAAACCAAGGCATAAAAGAGATAGGCACATGCAATTTCTCTTATTAATCTGAATTCAACTGAAATTATTTAGAAATGATTATAGAAGTGTATTCATGTTTATTATTAGTTTCAATGTTGTTGAATATTTTACAAATTTTTTAATGACAAGGAGTATATAAATAAATATTTTCCATCAGTCAAACATGTGTTTCTTAATTTGGGGCTCAGTGCTACTGTTAAAATTAGAGAAGAGGATATCGAGAGAAAAGTATATATCCTACCCTATTCATAAATATGGAAAGAAAGAGAGAGGGGGGGGGGTTAAAGCAAAATGATAAGGAACCCTTTGCAGAGAGCTTGAACTCCTCACTTCTATAAACCTTATATCTACCTTCTAATTTAAATCATGCTATTACAAACATAACGATTTCAGAGAGTTTCATAAATCAAGTTTTTATTCAACCTGGAGCAAATGTTTATATAAACACTAGAACAGATTGTCTAAAGGCCGAAGGCAGTAAACTCAACAAACTTGTTACCTAAAGCTTATGAAATAGCATGTGTCTGTTTCAATACACATCTATCTCTCATTTCATCATCATGAGAGAGAGAGAGATAAGTTGGAAGTATGATACTGTTGGTAGTAGACATTTCAATCAGCTCAACATTCGAGTTCTTAAAATTCTTCTTAAATTTTAAAATAAAAGAATTCTATTTTTATAAAAACATGCGTTTCTGCTTATTTTATATAAGTGCTCAATTCCAGCGCAATGGTCCTACTCAGATAATTAATTCTCAGGAAAAAATTAATGATCATGAAATTAATGATGCTGAAAACTCAAAAAAAAAAAAAAAAAAAAAAAAAAGATCCATCAAGCAGATGCCATATCAACCCCTTGATCTAAAGGGGATGTGCCTATCATCTTATCGTGCTTAACAACTGGGGTACTATTTGTCATGCCCAGGACATAACAGCCACTCCAGAAACATTCAGATGGCACAGACTAACGAAGATACTTTTCCCAGATAGTAACACATGGTTATGGTAGAGAGAAGCATACATATTAGTTATTGTAAAGACTTTGGTAAATATGTGTTAAGATTAGAGATAAAAACAAGTGCTTTCCATCTGAAACAGATTACTGTAGTACTGCTTCCCTGGAAACTACAACAGACTACAAATTTAGTTAGGTTTATTATCAGTTTCCATACTGATTAATATCTTGCACTGAATTTTGTGACAACAATATATGTTCAAATAAATATTTGAGTCATTAAAACTTTTGTTTCTCAATTTTGGGGCCCAGTGTTACTGTTAAAATTAAAGAGAAGGACATTTAGAGAAAAGGTATATTTCCTGCTTTACTTATAAATACAGATACAGAAAGAGAGAGAGAGAGAGAGAAAAAGAAATAAAGAGGGATTACAATAGAGAGAAGCATACACGATGTAGCAGTTACAAAGAACTATTTTCTCTAGGGAATCAATGCCTCCCCTTTGAGTTCTTCGGCCATAGGATGACCTATCAGATAACAGGGCTCATTGATTCATCTGCTTCCTGAATTCTTGAGGGAATGCCAGTCAGGACTAGACCTTCAGCGTAGCAACGCCTCTCCTCTCTCGATCCCTGTCCACTGGACATCTCGACCTAGCATCGACGGCCTCCACTGGAGACAACTGCTAACTGGGGACACAGGAAATATCCTAACTGACCAACACCGACCCTGAAAGAACTTTCTATTCCTTCTTCCTCTATCTCAGTCGAACCTTCAACTTCTGCTGCAAATAAATACCCTTTTATGTTGTTACTGTTGAAAAGAATTGTGTTGTTCATTTTGTGCTGTGTTCATTAAATATATTTTATTAGGGGGTACTAACCAGTACCTTACTAAAACCTTACTTAGTTATTTTTTTTACCAAAGTGTTAGGATTGGAGGAAAGAATATTAAGAGAAAAGGTCTGTTTTCTATCTAAATTGAATCTTTCTCACTCAGCATTTCTGAAACATTGCAATATTCTGAAAGAGATTGCTTTCAAATGAAGAACATAAACAAAACAAATGCCGCCTACAAAAAGTCGCGCAGCAGGATCGATTGGAGATCATTTATTCACTTTATGCCAGAAACAATAACAATAAATGAAAGTCTGATTGAACAGATGAGAAACTGTAGATCGGCTTTTTCTTCAGGTCCAAGTGATCACCATTTTCAGCATGTCCCGTCATTATTTACATTTCACATCGGTTTCAACAAATTCTCATCAATAAGTAAATAGATCTAATCTTAGATAACAAAAAAGGAAGGAAACAAAAATAAATAAAAAAAATATAGCTCTAAGACTGTAATTCTGCAACTCTTTCAAACATTTTAATGAATGATCGAGGATCTTGGGCGCCGGAAAAAGTGCTGTAACCATTCATGAAGAAATGGGGCACACCTGAAATGACACAAAAACAAAGTCGTACTCAGTTTTGGCAGGAAAATTTAATAGATTTAAAACAAATTAATTTCCAATTTCTGTGGAATTTGCCCATTTTACACTAGCCATAATATATACATTTGAAAGTAGAACATGTCTGATGAAGGTAGTCCCCTGAAATATTACAATACAGATTTTCCACCAGACTATACAGATGCAAGTAAGGACACAATACATGTACAATATATATATATATATATATATATATATATATATATATATATAATAATTATGTTATCAAAAAGTAAATCTTTAACAAAGCAAAACTTATCAAAATAAGAAAAGCTCAACATTATCAAGGGGAGCAAAAACAATAATATTAAATGAAAGGTAAGGTAAGTTTTTGTTTAATGGCACAGCAACCCTATAGGTCATTTCATGCCATGAAATGTGAAGAAAGTATTCTTCATCGAGTCTTTAGGTGATAAACTGTTTTTAATTAAGATTTAGTATTTCTAAGTCAGTCTTTTTTCTAGGTTTTTTTCTTCCTTTCAAATGTGTTCCAAAAGTGTAATTTTTCTTAGAAAATCTAATATTTTATAAGGTTTTCCAAATATTGCTTGAAGGTTTTGTTCTTTGAAATATTTCACACAAATATTTTCATATTTTTTGCATTCCGTTAATATGTGCTTGTTAGTGGATGTTGACAGATTCTACATTGCGGGATACTTTCTGCTTTCAGAATGTATTCATGTGTTAGTCTTGAATGACCAATTCGAATTCTGGTAAATATAGTGTCTAATTTTCGTATTGGTATTATGGTCCTATCTTGCCAACATTCGGTTGTATTTCTCTAAGTTTGTTGTTTAGTTGTTTGTCCCATAGTTTTTGCCATTTGATTTTTATGTAGGAGTTTATTTTGCTTTCCTATTTGTGTATGGGGTTTTTATGTTTGATGGGGTCAGATTTGTTGCGTCTTTAGCCAGTTTGTCAGTTTCTGAATTTCCTTTTATGCCGACATGACTCGGTATCCATGCTAACATTATTGTTTTATTTTCCTTTACTTGATGTTGGTATATTTCCATAATTTCCAGGATGCACGGATGGTTTATATCCCTTTCTTTCAATGCCATTAAGCCGGACATGGAGTCACTGAAGATAAGGAATTTATTCTCGCTAGACTCTCGGACTAGTTCTAGAGCCATCTTAATAGCCTGTAACTCTGTGGTGTATATAGAGGCACAGTCCGGTAATCGGACTTGCTTGTGTGTATTATGCATTTTTGCTGCTGCTCCTACTCTTTGTCATTTTTGAGCCATCTGTATAGATGGTTTTGTATGTGGAGTATTTATCCCTTAGTTCTAGGAATTTGTTTTGATAGGTTTGGTAGTTAGTCTGTTTTTTAACTGTTTTTAAAGTCATGTCTATATATGGTTCTGTGAATGTCCATGGTTGAGTAAGTTAATTGTGTAAGTTTGTATGTTTTTTGATTCTTTGTATCCTTCTGTAATAGCCTTTTTAAGGTGATATCTCGGAGGTTTAATAGCCTGTAGGTTTGCTGGTATAGAAATGTTCATACATTGATGTATATACTTTTTTCATGAGCAGGATTTTCTGGTAGACTTAAGTTTCAGTGTATATTGGAGCAAGAATTTTTCCCATCTCAGGTGGAGAGGGAGTTCATTAGCTTCTGTGTGCAGGCTTTGAATAGGTGATGTTCAGACGGCTCCTAAACAGAGTCTGAGTGCTTGGTTTTGTATGGGCTTGAGTTTCTCTAGATATGATTTCCTTGCAGAGTTATATATAATGCAACCATAATCCAACTTAGGTCTAATGAGTGCTCTATACAGTAGGAGCATGGTTTCCCTGTCTGCTCCCCAGTTTGTGTGTGATAGTATCTTTAGTATGTTTAATGCTTTTTGGCATTTTTTTTTTTTGAGTGCTTCTATATGTGGCTTGAAGTTAAATTTATTGTCCAGGATCATCCCCAGGTATTTGGTTTGCTGTGCCATTTGTATTGCATTGTTATTAATTTTTAGTTGTGGGTTATGATGATATCCTTTTTTTTTCCAAAAATGCATGCAAACTGTTTTGGTTTTTGAAAGATAAACCGATTTTCATCAGCCCATTTCTCTATTTTGTTAAGGCATTCCTGTAATTTTTTTCCTATTGTTAACATATTAGGGGATGAATAGGTGATTGAAAAGTCGTCTACAAAGAGGGATTTATCAATGTTTGTGGTCACTACTTTACCAATACTATTAATTTTTAGCAGGAAGTACGGTTTTTAAGGAAACTTTGTATAAATGTTGGCATCCTTCCTCTGATTCTCAGATTGTGCAGGTCCCTCATGATGCCGTATTTCCATGTGGTGTTGTATGCTTTTTCTAAATCAAAAAATACTGACATCACATGGTGGTTTCTGATAAGTCCATCTCTTATGTAGTCTCTCCATGGTCTTGCAGATACAGCTAGTTAGAGAGATAGCGCAGTAATTTGTTGGATTCGAGGGGTCTTTGTCAGGTTTTGGGATTGGTATGATTGTGGACTCTCGCCAAGCATTAGGTAAGTAACCGAAGTGCCAGATATTATTGAATATGTTTAGAAGAGTATTTAATGAAGATTCTGGTAGTTGTTTCAAAAATTAATAATGGATTTCATCTGATCTGGTAGCAGTATCTTTGCTTCTAAACAGAGTGCTTTTAAGTTCGGATATTGTGAATGGTAGATTATATTTTTTTGTGTTGTTTGAGGTGAAATTCAGTTTTCCTTTTTCTGCTTCTATTTTGTAGTTTTGGAATGTTACACTGTGGTGTTTGGGTGAGGAGTTTTTATTTAGTTGTTCAGCAAGTAAGTTTACCATGTTCTTTTTTTCAGTGCATTTTCCACCATCAGGGTTTTTTAGGTGGGGTATTGGCTTTGTTTCCCATTAATTTTCCTCACCATGTCCCATACTCTCTTGCTAGGTGTTTTATTATTTAACTTAGATACATAATCTTGCCAGGTTTCCTGTTTGGCTTTTTTGGTTATTTATCGTGCTTTTGCATGGGCTTGGCAGTAAATTTCTAAATTTGTTGTGGATGGATTTATCCTGAATTTTTTTAGGGTTTTTTTCCGTTTGATTGTTTCTTTACATTCTTTTGTGAAACATAGTTTATGCTATTTTTCTTTGAAGTTTTGGGGATTGTTTCCTCTGCTATTGAGTGAACGTTGCTACTGGGTTAGGTTCCTGAAGTATTTCATTATTTATTTGTGCTTGGCAGAGATTTCTGACTGTGGACCAGTCAGCTCTTTTTAGTTGCCATTTTGGTGCTCCATTTTCTATTGTGGGATTGTTTGTTTTGATGATAATTGGATAGTGGTAACTACCATACTGTTCTTCATGGATATCCCAATTAAAGTCCATGTAAATTGTCGGAGAGCTAAGTATTAAATCTATGACTGAGGTTGTTCCTGTAGGTGGATGTAGGTAGGTGTGTTTGCCATTGTTTAGTATACATATGTCTGTAGTTTCTAGTATGGCTTCTATTATTTTTCCGTTGTGGTTTGGTTGTCTGTCTCCCCAAAGATGGCTGTGTACATTAAAGTCCTCCAGGATTAGGAATGGTGCAGGGAGTTGTTGAATTAATCTGTCTATTTGAGTTTTCCCTAGTTTATATTTTGGTGGAATGTAGATCGAGCAGATTGTGAGAGTTTGGCGTAAGGTAGCTCTTACTGCTACGGCTTGAAGTTCTGTATTTAGGTTGAGTTTCTCGTGGGGTATTACTTTTTTTACCATAATGGTTGTACCGCCTATTGGTCTATGGTCTATGTGTGAAAGGTTGATTTTATTGCATACGTCATAGTCTTTAAAGGATAGTTTGGAATTTTCCTTCAGTAGAGTTTCTTGTAAACATATGATATTCGGATTGTATTCTTTGATTAATTGCTGTAGTTCTTCATAGTTTGGCTTCAATCCTCTACAGTTCCATTGTAGAGCTGCTATGTTCCTAGTTTTTTTATTTTGTTTTGCCATTTTTATTTATTTGCGAGTGTAGGCTTGCTTTTGTCCCTCTGATGTTCCATTGTTTTTGGCTTGTCTTCTGTTTGGCCTTTTATTTCGGTTCTTTTGTTTGGGGATCTGGGACTGGAATTAGTATAGGACTTTATGTCCGTTTTGTTTTGGTTTTTCTTTTGTTTTGATCATGATCGATATGGGGGGGGGAGGTTCTTGATTTAGTGTTTCTGTTTGTTGGTTTGGGTATTCTGTTCCCATTTCATCTTCAGATTCAGTTTGATTTTTAGGGATTGGGGTTCTAGATCTGGAGTTTGAACGGGACCTTATAACTGTTTTGTTTTGGTTTTTCTTTTGTTTTGATGGTGTTAGATAGGAAGTCTCCATTTCATCAGGTTCGGTCAAATTTTCTAATTTTTGTTTTATTGGTTTATTGTTTGGTTTTGAGAAAGTTTGTTCTTGGAGACATTGGCCTTTAAGGGCAGAGGTTTGGGTTTGGGAGGAGACAAATACTTTGAGTTCTTTTTTGGTTTCTTGCTTTAATTTTTCCAGTTTTTGAGAGCGTTGTATTTTTAAGTTTTTTGAAAGTTAAGTTCATTCGGTTCTAGCTGTACCAGTTTTTCAATTAGTTGGTCGTATTTATCAGCCTGGTTGATGGGATTTGTTTTTTCTGTAATTTTTGCATAAGTTTTGTTTTTTATAACTCCTTACACTATTGTTTTCACTTCTAGGTAAGAAATATTACGTTTATGCTTTGTGGCTAGGATTTCTTTTTCAATTTTCCATTGTTCACAGTTTTTGGAATAGGCAGGATACTCGCTTTGGCAGTTTGTACATTTGGACTCACGACATTCTTGTTCATTGTGATTTACTTCTTTAGAGCCACATTTAGCGCACGTGAGATGACCTCTGCAGGCATCTCTATGGTGACCGAATTTTTGGTAGTTGAAACATCTCAGAGGATCTGGGATGTATATTTCAACTGGTTCTATGGTGTAGCCAAGTTTAATTTTAGATGGAATTTTTGGAGTGTTAAATGTGATAATATAAGTGTGCGTTGGTATTTTCTCTGAGTTTTTCTTTATGTAGATTCTTTTATAGTCAATGACTCCTTGTTTGTTTAGTTCGTTCTGGATTTCTTCTCGTGAAGCAAGTGATAGTTCTCGGCTTCGGATAACTCCTTTAGATTGATTTAGTTTATTGTGTGGGGTGACTTTAATGTTAATATTGCAGAAAGTTTTCATGTTTTTTAAATTTAAGCTTTGGTTTATTGTCTCAATTTCAATTAATAGGTTACCATCTCGTTTTTTTTTAAAAATAATTTTTGGGTTTATTTTCCTGCTTAGCACTTTTTCAATGAGAAAAGGGGATAATTTTGTTATCGGTGTTTCATCTAGTGATTCTATTACATAGTATTTAGAAAAGTCTACGTTTTCCTCACTTTCTGAGTCCGATAAAGCACATTTGGGTTGTTTTGTTTTGACATAATTATGGATAAAAGTTTCATTGCCTGTGCTCCCCACCCACCTTGGAGCCTGATATTGGGACTTGTCAAGGGGGGGGGGAAACCCATTCGCCTTGACAGAGTCAGGGTTACACAGGCAGTATACTTAGTCAAGTAAGGAATACCGAACATCTGTTGTTACCCAATTTTCACTACCCAAATCTAGCGTGAGAAAAGTTGTGATTGCAGCCATGTTGGGATTTGGTTCTACACTTGCTGATGATTGACCCTTGGCCAGCGCTTTCAAACCATTGATAGTAGACGTAGAGCTTGACCTGACCAGCCGATTGATCGGATCGGGCCCCTCCGACCGCCCATCTAACCGAGGTAAGGGCCAAAGTGATGTGTTGGGAAGAGGAGGCTCATAAACTTGTCCTCCAAGACCTTCAATCACCAGGATTCCGTTCCAAAGTGTCACGGCCCCATTGAGGGACTTTTACCCTCTGCAGGGGGGTAGTCGGTGTATTCTAATGCCCCACCGACAAGGCCGTTAAATGAAAGAGGAGGAAAAAAGTTATATACAACTTTATTATATCATCAAAACAATAAGGAATAGTTAAGAGGAAATTTAAGAGAAAACCTCTTTAGGCCATGGAATTTCGAAGCTAAATGCTTCTCATCAGAAGAAGAGAAAGACTATAATTATGCAAAATGCAAATATAGAAAGAAAACTGGCTTAATGACATTTAGAAATGAAATGAGAATGAAGGAATAGGATAATATGGGAAAAAGTATTTTATTTTTATTATTTTTATCTATTTATATATGCATCTTCGTATCCCCTATTGATTGTTTCTATCTCTTTCCCTACTTTCGTTACTTTCTCCTATATCTTCCCTATTTTTTACTTTTTTCTTTTATTATTGAATCTCCTTTAATGATCCCAATTATTTCATAGTGGCCTATAATTTTTTAGAATATTACCTACATATATACTACCCTTCTGATTCACCCTTATATATTGTATTTACTTTTAATTACTTTTTACCATTTTATTCTATTCCTTCATTCTTATTTCATTTCTTAATGCCATTAAGGGAGTTTTTTTTCTATATTTGCATTTTGCATAATTTTAGTCTTTCTCTTCTTCTGATGAGAAGCATTTAGCTCCGAAATGCCATAGCCTAAAGTGTTTTTTCTTTAAATTCCTCTTAATTTTTCCTTATTCTTTTATTCCTCATCTTCTATTTAATATATATATATATATATATATATATATATATATAGTCTTAGAAGTTTATAACCTTTAAAACTATACAAAAAAAAAAAAATTATTATTTTTTATCATTCGTTAGACAACTATTTAGTCAGTAAGTCATTTAATCACCTGCAATCAATATATATATATAAAATAAATGACAATCCATTGCTTCAATCCTGGGGTAAATGATGATATGTATGTCAATGATTTTAGCAATCAAAATGCATGAATACTATAGAGCGACAACTCCAACAATCCATTAACTCAAATGGACTAGAACAAATGACTTCACAATATCAAAAACAAAAACCAAATGCATACACTTCTGCCAACAACACAAGCTACATCTAAACCCAGATTTTGAAACTATATAATGATGAAATACCCGTTGTAGAAGAATATAAATTTTTTGGCATAACGTTTGACAAGAAACTAACTTTTATACCACATATCCAAAAGCTTTGGACAAATTGCAATCAGGCGCTACAACTACTAAGTGTGGTGGCTTACACAAAATGGGGAGCAGATCAAGAAACTCTTCTTAAACTCTACAAAACAATAATTCAATCTAAATTGGACTATGGCTCTATGATCTACAGTTCAGCCAGAAAATTATACCTACAAATATTAAACACAATACACCATCAGGGACTGAGACTTGCACTTGGTGCCTTCCCCACCTCCCCAGTAGAAAGTCTTTATGTAAAAGCAAATGAACTATCATTAAAACTAAGATGAGAAAAGCTGGCTATACAATACCTCATCAAATTAAAATCCTGCAACTTAAACCCAGCCCACAACTGCACACTAAACCCATCATATAGAATATTATTCAGCAAAAATAAAAACAAAACAAAGACTTTCAGGCTCCAAATGAATCAAATCATTAAAGAAACAAATACCCCACTCAACAAAATTCACAAAACTAAATTAATAGATATCCCTCCATGGACTATACAAAAACGCAACATAATACTAGATCTCAACAAACTCCCTAAAACAAAAACACACCCAACACTTACCTGGAAAAATTATCAGAAATTAAAGACAAATTCCCAAACCACCAAAGCATTTACACTGACGGCTCCAAGGACACAAAAAGGACCGGCAGTGCTGCAATAACAGGAAAAACTACCAAAAGAAAAAGACTACCAAATGAAGCATCTATCTTTAGTGCCAAAGCAACTGCCATAGATATGGCACTTGACATCAAAACAGAAGACTACAACCAAAAATTTATCATCTTCTCAAACTCATTATCAGTATTAATAGCTCTAAAAGGGGAGAAAAAAAACTAGAAAAACCCCTAATAATAAATATGATTAAAATAAACAATCTAGAAAAAAGAAATATGCTGGATACCAAGTTACATAAAAGGAGGAGACAAAGCTGACCTTGCAAAGTCATCCCTAAAAATGACCATAGATAAAAATCTCAAAATTCCCTATACAGACATGAAACCAACAATAAATAAACATTTAAAAGAGAAATGGCAACAGTCATGGAAACTGAATAAAGAAAACAAATTCTTCAAAATAACACCCAATCTTAATAAAAATGGACGAAAAAAAGAAAAAGAAAAACAGAAAAGAAGTTGTACTAAACAGACTCCACATAGGATATACACATCTAATCCATAATTATTTATTAAAACAAGAATAACCAAAGTGCCAATGTGGATACTTACAGACTATAAAACATAATTGAGGATTGTAAAAATACAAAAAATATAAGAGGAAAATATTTCAACAAAAGAAAATTAGGAAAAATACTCAAAGAAGTTGAAACCAAAAAAATCATGGACTTCCTTAAAAAAACTGGAATATATGACAAAATCTAAACACTTATTACAACAAATGTGAAAATATACAAAATATCTAAACACACACAACAAACAAATCATCAATATATAATAAAACTATACAAACCAAGTATAGCAAGCATCTATCTACAAAATAACCCCCTCAATATGAAGTAATCTTGAAGACTACGGCCAAATCAAGCAATATAAATTAATATCTGAAGAAATATCTGTAAGAACTTTAAGGTCCCCTCCCCCCAATCACTGGAATCAGCATTAAATAACCGAAAAGGGTTGATATGCCGTTAAACAAAATAACCAACCAACCATCAAATCTAAACAAAGAGAACTTATAGTTGGTCTCCTATGTCAGACTCTTCAGCCTGTATTTACACCTGTCTCTATCCAGATTATATATATATATATATATATATAGTAAAGAGCAAACACCCAAACACAGCTATTTTATGCATAATTTTTTTTTTAAACAGTATATAATGCTCAGTGTTATTCATTTATATCTGTCCCCAAACAGATATAAACAGTCTGAAAAGAGTCCAACATAAACAAGACTTATATTTAGTTGCCTATTTGGATTTGAAACTGATGGTACCAATATTGTTCTAATCTTCTGTAACACGCACACACACATATGCATATGGGGATGCCAATATTTAATGATAAAATGATTTTTAATTTTTCTTTACTTTATAAAATATTCATGGATTTTAATTGAAAGCAATAAGATTTCATGTTTATATTTATAAAAATTTATAAAAAAAAAAAAAAAAAAAAAAAAAAAAAAGAAATAAAAAATGAGAAACATTCTTTTCAAGCTACCACACAACAGAATGAAAAGAAAGAAATGGATCTTACCAGAGACACCTTTGCTAGACCAGCTTTTGTATTGTTTCAGCACATTCTCTCGGACTTCTTCTTTGTTAATGTACTCTTTAACTTCAGCTGGCTGAAAACCAACTTCCTCTGCAATAGACACTAATGCATCTGTATCCAGGTAGATACCATTGGTAAAGTACGACTGAAATTACAAATAATAACAGACACTTTGAAAAGACCATCAATTTCCAGTCATAGTAGTACATTTCAATAAACATTAAGATAATAACAATGAAACTTTATAGCATTAACAAAAGAAAAGACACACACAAAAAAAGAAGAAAAAAAAACGCAGCTTTGACCAATAATCTTTCAAAATCTGGTTCCAATTAACTAATTTCATTTGAGTTTTAGATGATAAAAACATTGACGCCCCCTCCTCCCATGCCATTAAATAAATATAAAATGTTTTGAAGTTTTTTTTTTTTTAAATTATTAACTAGCAGAGCTATCCTGCACTGCCCGAGACCATAAAAACAAAATAGAAGTGGTTAAAAAGCGTGTGTCACATCTTTTATTTAAACTTCTTTCTTCTCTACTTCCCTCAATACGTCTGTTCCTTTCTTCCTTGTTTTTTTATATGCATCAACCCCAAACCTCTGTCCAGTTGATTTCTATAATGGGAGTCATTCACTTTTATATAATAAAATACATTGGAAATAATTGATCTCCCTCCTCCTATGAAACAGGGTTCAGTTGACCCCAAAGAATGAATAACTGATTTTTAATTTTAGATATTATTCATCCACATCAATGTCAACCAAGAATATACTAACTTTGTGAGGATTTTTCAGTTTTAAACTTTTAGCTAGACATATACACACAACTTTCCTTTATCTTCTTCTTCTATAATAGAAAAGGCAAAATGTGTGTGTGTATGTGTGTGTATGTCTGCCAAAAACTTTCGACACACACAACGAACACTTTCAAAGTCGGTATTGTTAAATATCGGACTCTCAGATGACAAATATAAAAAAATTGCCCAAAAACATTAATTCTGTGCTGTTATTTGTAAGGAGGGGTCATTTTTTTTTTTTTTTTTGCAAAGTCATCATACGCCTTGCAATGAATAACCTTATCTTGAACGCCCACAACCTCATAAGTCGCAGTGGGCATGGCAACCAAAGTGTTTCTTTTTTATCACCTCCTTTTCCTCTTAGCTTTACAGGTTCAGGCCTGGCTACTGTGGCTAAATTTTTTTTTTTGCACTCACACAAATACTCGTTGCTATTTTTAACATTTTTAGGGGGTTGGTTAATTTTTTTTTTGCGTTCAAATGGGTATTTGTTACTATTTTCATCTTTTGTAGGGGGTTGGTTAATTTTTTTTTTTTTGCTCATGCAGGTACTCGTTGCTATTTTCATCTTTTTTAAGAGGTTGGTTAATTTTTTTTTTTTTGCGCTCACACGAGTACTCACTGCTATTTTCATCTTCTTTAGGTGATTGGTTAATTTTTTTTTCCTTTTGCGTTCCGTTGCTCTTACCATAAGACGTCTTTATATCCGGGCAATGCAAAAAACATTTGACAGAAACGACAAATTCTGATGAAACCGGTATCGTTTTAACGCTCGACTCTTCAGATGACAAATATTGAAAAATTGGACAAAAACATTACTTCCATTACCCTCAACTGGGCAGTTTCCTGCAATGAGGGGTCAAATTTTCCAACGCCATTTCTGCAAGTCATCTTTTCTTTTTGATTGACTATGCTTAATTTGAATGCTTTGAACTTCCGGTCGTGTCATGAAGCATCAGTAAGATATTAGATTTTATTTCACTTTTCCTCTTTCGCGTCACAGGTTCGAGCCTGCCTGCCTACTACTTTTTTTTTAACACCTCTCTTCACATAGGCTGTCGACTGTTGTTTGACCTCCCCTCCCTGCTACTACCACTTTTTTTTTTTTTTAACACCTCTCTCTACTCGGGGTTCCTTACTCCACCTACACACCCGGGCAATGCCAGATACCCCCTTCCCCACTACTACTATATTTTTTTACCTTCCATCTCCGCCTCGTCTGTCTACTGTTGTTTTGAACCCCCCCCCTCCGCGGCTACTAACACTTTTTTTAACACGTCTCTCCACCCACACTTCCTACTATTATTTTACCCTCCCCTCACACCTCTCCACACCTGGGCAACACACCAGGTACCCCCGTTAGTCATATATATATATATATATATATATATATATATATATATAAAGGCAAAATATGTGTGTATGTGTGTTTGCATATCTCGCAAAAACTTTCGACAGAGGCGACGGATCCTGACGAGATAGGTATCATATTGAAGATTGCCCCTTCGGATGACAAATATCGAAAAATTTGCCAAACTCAACTCAACAGTTTTCTGCAGGGAGGGGTCGGATTTTCTGATGCCATTTCTGCAAGTCATCTTTTCTTTTCAATTGACTATGTTTAATTTGAACGCTTAGGACTTCCAGTCGTGTCATGGAGCATCAGTAAGACGTCAGATTTTCTTTCACTTTCTTTTCTGCCTTTGCGTCACAGGTTCAGGCCTGCCTACCTGCCTACTACCACTTTTTTTAACACCTCTCTCCACCCTGGCTGCCTACTGTTGTTTTGATCCCCCCCCCGCTCTACTACCACTTTTTTGAACACATCTCTCCACCTGGACTTTCTACTGTTATTTTAACCCCCCCCCCATCTCTCCACACCCGGGCAACACTGGGTACCCCCGCTAGTCTATATATATATATATATATATATAAAAGGCAAAACGCGCGCAAGAGTTTTTGTGGTCCAAGAAAGGCTTTTTTTTCGGTGGGGGGTGGGTCTCGGAGGACTTACTATCACTTACGAGAACCCTATAAACACTTTTTTATAAACTCCCTAGATAATAATATGTATGATTTGCGAACGTGCGTCACGGCTAGATTTATTTACCTAAACTTTTACAATATTATTGCTATTTTGGCTTCTCATGTGTTGGTTGGGTTTTTTCATATAAAAGTGAAATTGATCTGAAACACGTGCGTATATTGTATTGTTTAAAAAGAAAATTCCTGATGAAGGCTTATAAGCCGAAAATTTGAAACTTTAAATAAACATTTTGTTTATTTAAAAAAAATACAGATACGCATGTGGTTGTCTTTCTAATCTCATATTTCGAATTCCGTTTTCCCCGTGCTTCTAAAAAGTGGATTACTACTAAACTACCCATTCACGCTTAGACGGCGCCACCCACTGGACTGACAATACACACACTCTACTTCGACCAACAAACTCTGCCAAACGGCATCATGGCACATAAGAAAAAAAAAATATTGTATTGTTTAAAAAGAAAATTCCTGATGAAGGCTTATAAGCCGAAAATTTGAAACTTTAAATAAACATTTTGTTTATTTAAAAAAAATACAGATACGCACGTGGTTATCTTTCTAATCTCATATTTCAAATACAATTATGATGCAACCAAAGAAATTATCGTTCACAGTTTCTATCTTGTCCAATATGCTGATGGAGATTTTATTTAAATTTATGGATGCAACCAAAGAAAAGGGATGAAGGGCTAAACAACTAGATCAAAAGGAGTCTTATAGAACTTTGATCGAAGATTCTTTTATCGTCTTAGCAGCTTTGTGGGTAGAGGGAGTGCTACCAGCAAAACACAAAAGAATGCAATTTTAAAAATATTATAGATTTTTCTATTATTCAGACTCAATTAACAAATGTGTAACCAACCAGTCTTGCAGTATCAGCTGGCCATGTTGTGTGTTACCTAGAAGTGTGTGTGTGTGTGGTCATCTGCCTGTGCTTGTCTCAATCTTTGACAAACACTGTGTTGCAATATTTTTAATATAATTAAGAGGATAGAGATTTACTTGCTACCCACCTCAGCAAGACGTGACACAAGGTCGAAAGGTAGGGATGCCAAGCCAGCACTCATAAAAGAGGGGTACTCTGGCCTATCAAAATTTGCCTGGGCATTCCCCGGCAACAAGCAGTATCAAGAATGGATTCTTAACTGGTACTTTTACTCGGTCTCCAAGCAACTGAAGCAGCAAGGAGACTCATCATAATTAAATTAATTAAGAGTGTATGATCCCAAAAAATTGGAAGGTTCTATTTATAGTCAGAGGTGATAGAAACTTAGCAATCAAACAGAAAAAAACGCTCTGCTAACAACTAATCAGAAACCAGAATCACTCAATAAAACATACTGGATATTTCCACACATAATTTTCTGTATTCACATGAGAAGGAATTTTAGTCTTTGTCTGCAAACTTTTACAGTTTAAGACTTGTACGGATTGGCTACCCAACAGGAAACCCTGTTCTTTGTCTTAGCTTTGAATTGTCAAAGCTTCTCCGGATTAACGACTGCCATTTTGTTTGGAACAAGACTTCTCTTTTCTTTTGAAACTAAACGGAAACAAAAATGGTTTACAACTCAAAAGATTGTATTTATTCATTTATTTTTCCTTTATATAAACATCTTGTGTCTTTGTACCTGGTGAATTATTTTCATTACGCATTCCAACGCATACTTTGGTTAAATTCTTTTAACAAGTGTTGAAATGATAATAAATCGTTTCACTGATTTCTCTCTAACCTAATTCTTTTCTGTTGATCATCAAATACTGTAATTCTAAAGTTATTTGTCCAGATTTTCTTTTTAAATTTCTGTTTCTATCATCATCACATTTTAAACAGTTATCATATTCACTTCATTTTCTTTTAGTTTTTATAACTAACCAGAAACAAATTTTAAAACCTTTAAAAGGAATAAAAAAAACAAAAACAAAACGTTTATCATTATTACAAGAAAATTTTTGGAAGGGTTATAGTTAGGAAAGATGTGACATTTTTCCGAGGATCTGTGCCAGGTTTGTTGAGAGTTCAGTACTTGGAAGTGTGAGCTAATCAGTATATTAGAACAGGTACCTTGTATAACTGGGAGCTGACAACTGGAGATATTGTAAGTAGGGCTTTTCTGTTTTGATCCCCAAACATGAGAATGAATGGTCTGTAGCGATTAATGAGGTCAATGTGTTAGAGGATGCATGAGGGATCTAAGAGTTATTAACATCCATGGGAGAGAAAAAGGGTCAAAGGAACCATCAGACAAGACGTAGAGTTGTGTGGTGAGGCAAAAGGGTCGCTAGAGGGACAGCCAACATTGAGTGTAGGGTAATGGAATCCACATCCAGGAAAAAAATAAATAAATAAAAATAAAATAAGGGAGACTAAAACTTGCTGCTATGGTTTCAAATGATCTGAAATAATAACAAGGGGAAACTTGATTCCAAATATTTCTCATATGTTATATCTCTCCTCTTTACCCTCTGTAGGGTACGATTATGAATATCTCCAGTATCAAATTATCCTTATACACTGAAATTTACTTTATGTATAAAAACTAAAGGGAGGAGATATAACATATGAGAAATATTTGGAATCAGGTCTCCCCTTGTTATTTCAGATCATTTGAAACCATAGCAGTAAGTTTTAGTCTCCTCTCCATCAAGGCCAGAGGTTTTGGGAAATATCAGATATTTTGTAATTCATATGCAAAACTAGAAAAACAAATGACTATGATTGAAACATTTTATGGCTGTAAAAAATGCCAAAAATAGGCTCTGGATGATAGATGATTCCCTTAATGTGTGATCTTAAGGGCAAATGTCACATAACTCACTACACAATTCCAGCGAGCCTTCATTTGTTGAATTCTGATCAATAGTCGCCGAGATTTGGAATTTATAAAATTGCCAAAAAGGTGGTATATATATATATATATATATATATATATATATATATATATAGATATATATAGATATATATATTATATGGATATATCTATATTCATAGCCAAATTGAATATTTAAATGCTTATATTTTTGGCTCTATGGGACCAAACTACATGTAAATTTGCAGACTTTTTGAAGATTATACTACTATTCTATGGTTAAAATTTTATGACAATTGGTAAAAAAAGAACCTATATTTTCAAACCAATAAAATATGCCTAAATTTGCTTACATTTGTATAAATAGTGTCCTGGCAAATCAGCTTTAGTTTTGCTGCTTTGGGATTTTGATTAGTATTTTTTTTTTTTGCTTGGTTACTCCCCCTGTAGCCTTGCCAGGCTACTAATACACACTAGTGTTGGGATGATTAATTGGAATCGGAAAAAATCAGAACTTCTGGGTGTATTGGAATCACTATCAGAATCTGAAAAATATATGCAGATTTTCCAATGCCAAAAGAGATTCTTTTATTTTATTTTATTTGGTTTTGTTTAAAGCAATATCTTCTGCTGCTGGTAGTAAAAATAAAATAATAAATATTTATATTTTTAAACTACCAGCAAAACAAAAATCTATAGATCATCTCCCACAAGTGTTTTTCTCGTACATTTCAGAAAATATATGCACATTTAATACGTGTTTTCATGGTAATCAGGAAAAATAACAACCCTACATTTAAATATTTAGAGATTTATAAAGAATCGGAATTAGAATTGCGAAAAGTATTGGAATTGTCCTATCATTTATACACATTAGGCGATACAATCGGCTACATAGATACATATTTATAGGGACATGTACACATGTATACACACTGATATGCTACGAATAACCTAGATTGAGCCATAAATCAAAATCTTCAATAGGTAGGTAGTAACTCAAGAGTGATTTAACTTGGTTTTAGTGCTGCTCTGGATCCTAGATAGAGAAGGTGTGTTTAAACACAGTGTCATCAAGTATAAAGAACTTTGTCCTTTTGTTGGTATTGCACAGGATCTATAATCCAAAGTGCTTAATATCCTGGATAGAGCAGACAGTAAACCAAAAGTGAGATTACATACAAAACTAAAATTTCTCTTGTTTTTAGTGGTGCTTTGGAGGCACAAATCTCTCTCTCTCACACACACACACTATTCAACATCTATTTGGCTTTTTTAAGAGCCCCCAGGTAACACTGGGTAGCCCTGCTATTATATGTACAAAGTAGTCAGCCCCCCCCCCCGGCCAATTTTGTAATCAATATGTTTTTTTATTTTTATTACAAGCTACATAAAAAATCCGCTTTGTTAGTCAAATATGCAAAGTATTGGTCTGTATTAAAAAAAAAAACATAAAAAACATTGTTTTCAACCAATTTTATAGATTTTAACAATACGAATCATTTTTTTTATTATGAGTAAAAAAGGTTGGAAGAGTTTACACTCTCTTACTTTCATCTCCTCCCACTGTCCTCATGGATATTGTATCTTAAATTTTTTTTCTCAATCTTTTAATAATCACCATTAGTATATTATATTTTGGGTGTTTTCATTGACTAATTTAAAGTGGGCAATTCAAAGAAATTTTTCAATAATGATTTATTTTAGCTATTTACTAAAAAGATATTGGAGATATAGCTAAACAACAACAAAAACTATTAATATTAAATTACAGTTGAAAGCAATAATATATAAATACTCTGATAAAGAAAAAAATCCGAATAATTTTGGTCAATCAAATTCAATGTAGCAGTTGACTGCAAACACAGGTGAGGAAGCTAAGATGGGCATCTTGAAGTCAGCATACAAGTACACAATTTTGAAAAACCCATTTATTTTTCTCCATAATTCTTTGATCAACACCCACCAGCACTCACTTTGCTTTTGTCTGTTATATTTTACTCCATCTTCTTTGTTTATATGGAAAAATGCAGCTTTCTATGTTTTCGTTCATAGTTTGAAATAAAGACTTTAATGTTAATTTTTTTTTTCTTCTATTTCATTTAACATCAAGAGTTAAGGCATAGAAATACACTGTATGCCTTTTTCTCGCCTACATGTAACTTTAAAAAAATACATTTAATTACTTTTCAAAACCAAGAAAATAATTACATTAATTATGGTTGAAAACAATATTGTTGAAGGTAGAGTTACAAGCAGGTCAAAATATTTCATTAAAATGAAAGAAACAACTTCAAATTGCATTTGTTGTGACACTTATGTCACCCACGTGTCGTCTAGTGGTGGATGTTCCCCGATCGTTGGTCCTCGTGTCTTCTGATGAGAATGTCAGCGGCCAGTACCTGAAAGAGACTCGTCGAGCATTTCTGCAAGCATGCCAAACAAATTAAAAAAAGACAAGTCGACACTTGTTTTTGTTTTTTTTGTGATTCAAAATTCCTTGTTATTCATAAAAGGTTACAATTGTCATTTTGTATTTCGCTAATAAGTTAGGGACTGGCCGTTTGTTAACTGCAAAGTTATTTCTTTTTCAGTGAAAACTAAAAACTAAGTGGCAGGGTCAATCGATGAGGTGGTCTTTTTCGCTCGTTCGAGCCCAGGGGAGCAGAATGTCTCTCGGTGTCTGTCTCTGTGTCTTGCTCTCAAAACTCGCTGCTTATATTGTGGGGGCAGGAGCTAAATCTTTCTTTTTTTCTCTCTTCGGCCCTTTAGCCAATCAGGATGCCGGAACCGCTGTCACTCAAATCTTCACCAGGCTGCCTATGCCCAAAAAAGGGGCTGTTTCTTCTTCTTCTGTTTGCAATCCAGTAGAATATCTCAGCAGGCGTGTGCCTAATAGAATTTGATGGGCCATTAAAACCAAAATGGTCTCGTTCAATTAACTTTTAAATGAACCAAATCCAATTCCACAAAGGCCACGCCTCTTTTCAATAGAGGCCACTTGCCCCTCAGGGAGCAGTCAACAATGGCGCTTTGTAAATTGGAATTTCATTGGTACGCTTCCTTTCACTCCGGGCTGTCATGGTCAATTAGCGTTTACAGCCTTCTTGGCCAAAAGAAGTATCCCTCGCACATACCAATCTGGCCCTATCTACATTTTTTCTCCTTTTTATTTTTTCTCTTCTGTTCACAACTGGTCTTTTTTCTATGCCTGTCGTTCACCCCCCCCCCCTCTTTTCTCGGTCGTCTGCTATTTCTCTCAGTGTTTATCCCGTTGGGTGCATTTAGCTCGCAGTTTACTGCACCTCGAGCCTGTCTGATTGTAAACAAACAGACAATAAACCAGAGTTGTTTCATTTTTCATCACAAGATGGATTTTTAATTTAGGGAAAAATTTAAGAAAACAGGGTGGGAGATATATCAAATGTTTATTTATTTATTTTTTAATGTAGGGTGCATTTTTTATTATTCACAAAACTTTAATAGACAAATGCAGAAATTGTGTCCTCAGCATCCTAAATTCTCTAAAGAGACTACTGCAGATCCAAAGTCATCCCTCTCATTTTGCTTATTCTCTGGGGTCTTTAAAACCTATATTGATCCACAAAATAATATTTTTTCCATGTTTTAATATAGTTTTTGGACAAAGTGTAAATTTAGTACCCTAGTTCTACAGGCCTAGGTAAAGGACAGCTTTAAGTCACGGTATCTGATGTCATTCAAATCCAAACAAAACATGTATTTTCAAATTGATTATATCTCAAAATAACAGTTAGCATTAAAAACATTTTTTTGAAATGTATATTTTCTTCCTACAAAAAAGATTAGTTTCAATTTGAAAAATTCAGGAGAAAAATGGATAATTATCTTTAGACAAAATTATTAAAATAAGCAGAAAAATATCTCAGAATAGTGAGTAACCTTTTCTATAAAAAAAATGATAATTTTAAAAATAAGTTATAAACTTATGCAACCAAAATTAAAACTAGGTTCATGTTTTTAGTATTTTTCCACCAGAAATGAATTTGAGAAAAAAACTGAGATCAATTATGGTGTGATGCGAAATCTTTTCCTTTCAGAACTCGGCAAAACTGATCCCAATTTTTTTAAAAATAAAATATTGAAAAACTGAAAGGTTAAAATCTCATATTTAGAAGTAAGCAAGAAGAATACTTGTCTCAAGATGGGTAAAGTTATATCTCTTCAACAGAACAATATTGTATAACTTCTGTGCACTTACAAACATTAAAATCAAAATATAATTATACCAAACGTTGTCTAAAATCCTTATTCCAATTTTCATGAAATTTCATTATATGATGTGGATTTTAGAAAATGTTTAAAATTTAAGGCTTACATTTAAGAAATCTTGATAAGAAATTAAAATTCAGGGAATCTTACTTAATTGGTGTCTAATGACTATGAAACAATGTAAAACTGAAATATTTTAATTTTCAAATGTGATATACTCATTATGCATGCTAAAGACTCAATAATATGTACTTCAAAGAGGCTGGAAGTTGAGTAATACAAGGTGGAACGATAAAATTGTCGTCCTAGGGGGGGGGAAAAAAAGACATGATTCCATTTCCATTTGATGAAAACCAGGTTTCCTTTTCTTTTTTTTTTTTTTTTTGTTGCAGACCATCGACTAATTGGCCAGTTGTGTACAAATCCCAAGAGCAATAGGAGCCTTCTATCATGTCTGGAAGTGACACAATGTTCAACGAGCGAGATAGGAGATGTGCCACTATACAACTCATGCTCTCTACTGATTCAAGTTACAAGAACAGGACCATTGCCAGCACCCTCAAAATACATCACTAGATTGTCATGAATAACAGGGATGTGCCGCCCAGGGTGATGAAAAAATTTCCAGCTACAGTTATTATCTTTGGTGTGATTTCAAGTTAGAACCATGTCATGCCATCTCACATCTTCGGAGTTGACTTGAAAGTCAACACTAAAGTGTACCTAGATGTGCTGAAGAGTGTGGTGATCCCCTGATGCAATCAGGTGGCCGCTGGCAAACCCTGGGTGTAGCAACAAGACTTGATGCCGGCCCACAAGTCCAAAGAGATCCAGGGTTGGCTTCAGAAGAAGTGCTACGACTTCGTACTCTTCTCTTACTGGCATCCCTCTCCTCCCCTGATCCGAACCTGCTGGACTACTTCGTTTGGTCATACATTGAGAACATCACCAACATGACCTCCCACAACACCAAAGCCAGCCTAATCACCACCATTTGCAGAGTATTTGTTGAGCTCCCACTGACACTTGTGGAAAAGATATGCTCCCAGTTCCAGACCCATATCAAGGCGGTGATTAAGGTTGAAGGTGGCTACATTGAATAGATGTCAGCTCTACTACACAATCAACTTACCTGAATTGATTTTTTCAATAAAAGTTTTAAAATAAAGCTCTAGTGTTTTCTTTAGGGCAACACCTTTATCATCCCACCCTGCATTTATTAATTGATGTCTAATACCTGTTGCAAAAATTACACAAAACTCTGAAGTATTTGAATTTTCAGAAAGGAATCCCACTTCCTTTGTATTAAATTAAATATAACCTACATTACAACCCCTTGCGTTTTGTAGCTATGTTCCAAAGTTCATAATAATTGGTAAATTAGTTAATCCTGTTCAATAATTTCTCACGCTCTTTATCTGTGCCTAAACCTAAACGTAGATTCAATGAACGAAGCTTCTTTCTTAGACCTGCACACCTATGGAACTCTCTTCCGTTTGCCTGCTTTCCAGCTGACTACAATTTGATTGTAAACAAGTTCTTAATGAACCGTTCCGCTAAGTAATCCAATTTACAAAATCTCCACTACTTATGATTACTACGCTATAATCACATTGACTAATGTATACCCATTAACCTTTATCCTTGAGTGGCCTCCGGGCCTTGATAAGTGGCGATTCCTTTATTATAAATAAATAAAATAAAAAAAAACATATACAGTTTTATATAAACAGAAATAAAAAATAAAAATAAGAAAAGAAAAGCAGTAGTTAAAAAAAAAAAAAAAAAAATGTCATAGCGATGTCATCCTTTGTTACACTACACAAGAAAACATTCTGCAGCAGATGCAAGAAGACATGTGCAACCTTAAAGTAAAATGTTAGCCAAGTTTCCATCAAAGCAAATACTCAACGTGGATTTAATGAAAGAGGTCACAAAGGTTAGCATCCTGTGTATGTGCATTATTATGAATAGGTCAACCACTTTATAGGTATTTTCATATCCTGCGTAAGTGAATTTCACTTAATAATAAAATAAAGGTCACATTTAGTCAAAAAGAAAGGTCACAGAAAAATGAGACTTTGCAACACTTTTAGAACACAGAATGATTGAACTGAATCCTTCCAACAACTTTGGACAATTCATTTAAAAAAAAAAAAAAAATTTTTAAAGAGAACGAGCAATTTTATCACTCCCCTAATAAACATCAAGATTTGTTTACGTAGAGAAAAGAATTTGGTGCCTTTCAAAAACTCCCCCCATCGTCAAAAAAAAAAAAAAAAAAAAAAAAAAAAAAAAAAAAAAAAAAAAAAAAAACACCTCGATGATGTACATACCTATGATGGAAAGAAAATATGGTACATCAAAAAATTATGTAAATTGATCAAGTAGTTTTAGTTTTAAGAAAATCAAATGTTACGGCTAAACGACAAGTGATAATCTTGCTATGCCATGTTGAAAACAGTCTAAAGGAACAAGAGAGATAAATCCAAATAATTCAAACTTTTGTAAGATTTTAGAAAGCCATTCTTAACATGGAGAGGGGTGGGGGTATTGGAAGAACTAAAAATCGCTTAAAAATGATTTTCTTTATAAAAGAAAATGATAAATTCACGCGACTTTTGGTGTATAATATTTTCTTTCCATCACATGTATGTACATAATATAGATTTTTTTTTATTTTTGGTTCTGCACGGGGAGGAGGGAGTTCTGAAGAAGCGCCAATAATTTGTTAGTGGAACTTGTAAAGCTTGTAACTAGAGTAAATAGTCATTGATTTTGCGATAAAGAATTGCATGGATTATTGAGCCCTTTCAGAGGAGATAGGTTGCATGTATTTACATTTAAGGGGTACAAGTGCAGTGCATTCACTGGTGCACATTTTGTGGCAGTGGAAGTACTTGTAAAATAACCACAGTGATGCAACAGAGGCTGGAACTTGGCAAACAGTGTGGGATCTATTAGGTCTGAAATTTTTTTCCACACTGTCCAAAAGACGGATAAACTAGCAATTGGTGCACCCTCCGAGATGTGATAACAATTTTTACTGTATGGTGAATGGTGGCTTTGTAGAGATACAGGATAGTACGAGCTATTGCCAGCGGTATTCACCCCAGGCAGGTTGAACTGGCTTCATCCAAAAGGAGAATGTGTAAAACAAATATTAAATTCACAAGCAGTCTCGAGTTACATATACGTTAGAGTCAGGGGAGATAATAACGTTAGGGTTTTGCAGTTCTTGCAGGGAGGTGTCGATATCCTACATACAGCATCTGGTCAGTACCAAATGGTCACCCATTTGATTCTGATCACACTCAACAATGCTTAATCAGTGATGGCATATAGGATAGTGGTTATTTATTTGTTTTTGTTTCCAATACTTTTGAATGAATTCAATTATTTATACAAAAGTGCATTTTTGCCTAAATGCGAGTTGAGAATAATTTTCCCTTTTACAAATTTGGTACTCCCAAATGGAGAGAGGATAGTGGCATATATAAAGCCATATCAATGCATATTTTTTAAATAAAAGTTGATAAGTGATTATTATATTTTGAAATATTGTAGATAGTTCCTCTTTTTTTCAAGTAAAAGTATAAGCAAGGAAAGGAATTCTAAAGATAAGCAATCTAAAGTAATAAGCTATCAGACTGAAAATCTGGCATCTAGAGAGCTCTACAGTGAAAGGGTGAGATTTTGCTGCTAGCCGAGTGAGTTGGAGTATTCTTTACTGATGGAGTTACAAGTATTGTAAGTCCATCAGAGCGCTTTCTGTATAATACAAGTACAGAGATGTGATGATATAACAGGGGCTGGAGCTTGGCAGACAGTGAGGGATCTGTTAGATTAGGAATTCATTTTTTACACCTTGTCCAAGAGTGGGAAGCTAGTGATTCATGCACCAGCTCAGATGTGGCAACAATACCCCATGCATGGACGAATGATGGCTTTATAAAGATATAAGATACTGGCAGGCGCAAGAAATTTTCTAACCTGGTAGAGGGAGCCTACCTTCTTTGCGACAAACTTGACAGCATCTCCGATTATTCCATTAATTATCATTTTATGATATTTAATTTTAAAAACGTCTAAAAAAAAATTAAAAAAAAAAAAAAAAAAAAAAAAGATTAATACTTTACCTGAAAGATCTTCTCAGAAATTTCATTCTGCTTATCAAAGTCTCCTTTCTCTTTAGCAAATTCCAGCAGGGCATGAGATTTTATCGTGTTCGGATAACGTGGACATTTGAAGGTGAAATCAATGCCAAATTGTTTTCCTTGCGTCACAAAATGAGGAAGAGGTCTAGAAAAACAAGGAAATAAATGAATGAATTACAAAACTTAATTTTATTATTTTCAAGAAATAAAAAGAAAAAAAATCTGAAAATAAATATTTCCAAAAATATATATACTTTTTAAAACCAAAGTTAAAGTTGTCTAAATTACATATGGAAACATTGTATTAAGTTGAAAATGATAGAAAGTGACAACACCCCTTTTTACTGACGCCATAATTCACATCATTCAATGTGTTGTCGCAGTTTTCAATAATACATCATACCTCAATGTGCACAACTCACCTTGATACAAAAAAAATAAAATATGAGCTCTCTAAGTCTTAAAATGGCTTGCTTATATACAGCCAAAGATCATCTAAACCGGATATAATCGATGAGAATTTGTGCAACCATTAAAGATAATATTAACTGGACGTCACCATTTTATTTTTTTATTATTCAGTAACTAAACCCTACAAGATGCACAGACACATAGGTATTTTTCGAGGCAAATAATTTTCACACTCATTACAATTTTCTCTACTCCTCTCCCTCTCATGATCACAAACAGGATGGGCTCATCTTATTTATAACATTTATATTTGGAATGTGAGTATCATTTTATATCCTTTCCAGGAGATTAGATACAATGTCAGGTGTGGGTTAGATTAAAGTGGCATGGTCTGGTTATCAGATTATGTTGTTAACCACTTCACAAAACTGTCACCTCCCCAAATCTCCACAAGGATGTGAATAGCCAATGACTAAAAAAAAAAAAAAAAAAAAAAAAAAGCTAAAATTGAGATGAATTTCCAAACCTAGGAACGACCCCCTATGTAAGGAGGAGGGTAGGCAATCATTTTTTTTTCTTTCTTATTTTACTAAAAACCCCAAGTTAGAATTAAGAGAAAGGCATCAAGTGCACATATGGGGAAAGAGACAGGAAGTCATTTTTTGAAGATGAAACAATAGTCATTAATTCCCCTAAGCCCCTTATGAAGTGTTTGAAGTCTTAGTCTTTACAGCAAAATTACACTTAGTTTCCAGAGAAAGTTGTCATAAGAAAAAAGAAAACAAGACGGAGTGAAGAAGAGGAAGAGAGAAAAAGAAAAAGACAAGAAATAAGGAAGGAAAGATAAGTCAAAATAAAGGAAGAAAACGAAAGAGAAATAAAATCCAGCCAACTAGTGATGAAAAAATGAGGTAAGGTTTGAGCAATTTGGCAGAAATCAATTTTTCCTTATTTAAAAAAATAAAATAAGTGGAATTGTTATTTTCTTTATTTTGACCTGCATGCGCAAATATACATTAAAAGTTGACTAATTTTTAAAGTTTTGATATGCACCTGACGATAGCTCAGATGGAACGCATAATGCGCTAAAGGTTTTGGTTCTGACTGATGGCACCAAAGTCATATTTTTTCACTTTTGAAATTACTACTATATATTGGGTAAAATAGAGAATTGGCACTATAATAATAGATACAAAATCTGCATAAATTAAAATATCACATTTAAGCATATTTTATAACCAAGAAGCAGTTGGCTACGTGCTAGTATAGATATAGATAGATCGTAGGTACGGGCAAAAATGGGCGGCCAAAAATGGGGGACCTAGTTTTGAAAGATAATTTATCATAATTGTTTTGTAGGTTTCCGACTATTATTTGAAAGATTAAGGACTAAACTTAATTTCAAAAAGGAAAAAAACATTTGTACACGTGAAAAAAAAAGTTATGAAAATGTTTCCACGGCAAGCTACCCAATTTAGCTAAATTTTGAAGTTAAATAAATTCATTTAAAAAATACTTTAAATGATAAATATTAGTTTTCTGGGTCTATTTCAAAGATAACTAGTAAAGTAAAGACCTAAGATATTGAATTAAATTAAAAAAAAAAAACACCTTGTTTGTACAAAACATAAATTAATTAGCCCAAAAAACAAGTGATTCTGGCGTTCGCAAAACAAACTAAAATTTTGTAAACACGAAAATTATGAAGGCCCAAAATTTCAGACAGTCTAAAGACTGCGAAAATGACGTCATGTAATTAAAAGGGAAGTTTTTTTTTCTCTCCAGTCGCGCATCCATACACTCCTTTTCTGGACGTTTGTATTAATTTTTGCATTTTTTAATTTAATTATTTTTCTATGTTCCTGTTTTTAAATTAATTTCTTTTAATTATTGTTCAATTTTATATAAAAAATATGTTACGCCGAAAGTTCCACATTCTTGCGAGCAAGGAAATTATTAAAATCTTGCATATCATAATTATGCGAAACCCGTAATTTAAAAAAAAGTAGAAATATTTTTTGCAATTATAATTTTTTTTTGTGTGAAAATATTAAATAAGCAATGCTTAATTCAATGGTAATATCGGTAGTTCGAGAAATTCATTTTTCTTAGAGTTATATAGAATTCATTAATATGGATTTAGGGGCTTTTTTCATAATGTTCCTATAAAAATTATTTTATTTTTACAAATTATGATGCTTTATTTATATAAAAAAAGCAAAAATAAATTCTTGCGTTTTTTATTTACCATAACTTTAGTAAAGGTATTTTTTGTTTAAACAAAATAATACATTTCCACTAAGAATTCATTATATTTCACAATCATTATTTGATAAATACTGAAAATTCCATTAAAATTGGTTAATTTCCTGATTTTTGGTGATTTTTTAAGTAAAGGGAGGGGTCAAAATGTTTATACATTTTGAGCATCGGCATTTATTTTGCCCGTACCTAATAGATAGAAATAATATGCTTAATAGATAGAAAGAGGACTGAAAATAAGACAAAGGGGAAAAAGTTTCTTGTTATTTTTTTTTTAACTTATTCAAGAAAAAAAAGGGGGGGGTGCTTATACAAAATGTGGCACAGATGAAAATTGCATTCCAAGTAAAAATTCTTTAATATACTTATGTATCATGCATTTGTCATTCATTATTACTTACTAACGGTGTTGCCCGATCATACAATACACTTAAACACATTTTAATTTATACAGATTGCGTATGTATTATTATAGACTCAATCCTTTATTGATTATTATATATTATGAGGAATAATTTTCCCGGTGGACTAATTCGCAAAAAAATAAATAAATTAATAATAATGATAATGTCATTCATCAAATTCCATCTGTGTTTGTTTATAATATCACGTCAGCTGGTAGTTGGGCTTGATGAATACCTTGGAAAAGTCAATTCTGTTAATAGCCCTGTCGGTGGGGCATTAGAATATGCCGACTGCCCCCTTGCAGAGGATAAAAGTCCCTCAATGAAGGTCCTGGATATGACCTTAAACTATATCCAGTGGTGAGGCCCCAGCTTGTGGGCTTTGGGGAGTGTGGAGCCACCCTTTAATTACTATTGCTCCCAGGTTCACTCTGACCCGGAGTGGTGGTACTTGTTAGGGTCCCAACTATGGGTTAAATAGAAACCGACGTGAAAACAACAAATATATTCTATTAAAAAAATTTTTCTTCAAAATCTTCAGATTCAGCATTAAATAACCCGAAAAGAGTTGATATGCTGTAAAACAAAAACAACCAACCAACCACTTCCGTTAATGTCTAGTTTTAAAATATGCAAACAAAGAAAGGAATCACGGCAATTTTAAATGGTACCTCTTTTATCATAAATTGAACTTATTAATAAGAAAAAATAAGATGGTGAGGTACACCTGAGCTTGAACAGGGGATCATTCGATCTGTGGTCGAATGCTCTACCATTAAGCTATATCTCCAGATAATAATAAATCTGTTGTTTTTTTTTTAAGAAGAAATGATTTGCTAAAATTATATTATCTCCCTTAACTGTTGTAACATAATATATTCCTCTGTAAAAATTCTTTTTTTTTAGTGAGAAAAGCTATTTTTAAGATGGTAGTTTTTCAATTTTTGATACTTATCGGATGACTTTCTGTACAAGACATATCTAAGAATACTGCCAGATATATAAATTAGTTTTTGTGAAATTTGAAAAAGATAGATTTTTAAATGGCTGAACCTATAAGGAAGAAACTCTTTCATACACACACAGACTTATATAATAGAAGATTTGGTACTTGTAAAGTTTAATAAAGACATTAAAAAATGAAAATATCGAAAAAAAAAAAGGTTATATTGTATGTATCCGTTATGGAACAAAGTCCTAAAAAAAAAATTTCACTTAATTTCATCCAGTAGTTTCTTTTTTACAGTGAAAAAACTATTTGTTATGATACCGAGCAAAAGGTTTGATTTTTAGGAAGAAAAGCTAGTATTAAAGATGGGGAGGGAGTGTCGGCACTTTAACTGGAGTTATCTCCCCGTGGCGTGTTCAAAAGATTTCAAGATGACTGACTTTAACGCACTCTCATAAAAACATGTTTTTCTGCTGTAAGAAAAAAAACAAAAAAAAACTACTCAATCAAATTAAGTGAACTTTTTTTCTGGAGATCTTCAGTTCAAAACGGATACGTACAATATAACGTTTTTTCGATATTTTCATTTTTTGATGTCTTGATTAAACTGTACAAGTACTGAAGATTTGAATGACATTGACTTATCTCCCCTGTTTTACATGTATTTGCGCTCATATCAACGACAGATTGGCAAAATACGAAAATTGATTTTTATCTTTAAAATTCTATTCTATGATTTTTCCTAATTTTAGATGAAGATAATTATTTTTCTATAATACATAGGTATATCAAAGAATTTTTAATTGGAATGCAATTTCCGTCTGTGCCACATGTATAAGCAAAAAACTTTTTTTAAATTATAAAAAACAAATATCTTATTTTTTTTCATGAAAGCAGAAAAAGAACACATCCACTTTTACCTAAAATTGAGGCATGTTTTTTTTGTTAATACCACAACATTTAATTTGCTATTATTTATAAATGTTTAGGATTACGTCTGATTTTCACCTTTCTAAGATGCCACTTCAGGACCAAATTGATCCTTTTTTAATATAATCTAATTGATGTGGTTACAGTCATCTTTTGTATTTAATCATGCTGCAACCTAATCTGTGGCACCACAGATTTCTACGAGTGTGCATGTAGTTAACATCGTACTACATGATTTATGTTTTTGATTTAGCTACATACAAACATCTTGTCACCAAATTCTTCTCTACTAACATCCCATGTATTACAGAGATTACCTTATCTACTTTAAATTCCAAACATATCCCACTTACCCCCCCCCCACATATATATCTAAATACATAGCTAGAGCCATTCAACAATAGGATTGTGTTCACACAGTTTACCACAGACAATTTCTACATCTTGAAGATTCTACTTTCTGAAGCCTCATTACCAGATTATCAGTCTTTTGTATTTTAGTTGGATCCCTAACACTGCTCGACTTATTTGACTCCTGTGCATATTTCAAAGAACTTTACTACATGTTTGAAAACAAAATTCCACCACTTATCACGGTCTTCAACCAGTCTTTTTGTCGTCAGGAGTAGCACACCAATCTCAACCCTTATCTGGTCAACCAATCTCTCTGGTGGTTGCCCTCTGAACTTTCTGGAATTAAATTTTCTTTATATGATCTTTAACCATGGCTGGAACCTCGTAGCTAAGAAACGTAACTAAACCACATTAATTTCTTTATCAAATGATATTGTTGTTGAATCTGTTAATCTTAAGCCTCTTTCTGATATCAGCATTTGTTTGTTTATCTCGCAGAATTACTCCAAGGATGGTTTGTAATTGTTTAATTTTAACATTGCTCTCTATTCTGATAACAACTCAAGAGGAATTGCTATCAACCTAAAATTTAAGAAAAAAAAAAAATGTCCTCATCACTGTTAAGGTGCATCATTAACTGACATCTCCATAATTTCTCTACAATGCACAATTATATTCACACATACTTCATGTGTTCACATAAAATGTTGAGATCTTATGCATCAATTTTCAGTATTTACTTTAACAGTGTTCGATATGCAAAGTTATGAAAATATATGGCAAATAAATTACACAGAATTCTTTGTTTCATCTCCATAAGGAATCATCAAATATATATATATATATATATATATATATTAGAGAGAGAGAGAGAGAGAGAGAGAGGCGGGGGAACGATAAAATTGTCGCAAAAAAAAAAAAAAGAAAAAAAAAAGAAAGAAAAAAGACGATTCCATTTCTGTTTGATGAAGGTTTCTTTTCTTGTTGCAGATCATCTACTAGTTAGCCATTTGTGTACAAATCCCAAGAGCGATAGGAGCCTTCTATCATGTCTGAAAGTGAAACAATGTTCAGCAAGTGAGATCAGAGATGCACCGCTGTACAACTCATGTTCTTTACCGATCCAAGTTATGAGAACTGGACCATTGCCAGCACCCTCAAAATGAGGCTGGATTGCCATGAATAATAGGGACATGCCCAGAGTGATGAAAACAAAGTTTATGGCTATGGTTATGGTCTTTGGCATGGTTTCAAATGAGGGCCACACCATGCCACCTCACATCTTCAAAGTCGGCTTGAAAATCAACACCAAAGTGTACCTGAATGTACATCCCCTGGTGCAATCAGGTGGCTGCTGACAAACCCTGGGTGTGGCAGCAGAACTCAGCGCCAGCCCACAAGTCCAAAGAGACCCAAGCTTAACTTCAGAAAGAGTGCTACGACTTTGTACCCTTCTCTCACTTAAATATTTGGTTGGACTCAACTGAGGATTGAACCCTGATCTCCTGACCTATTAGCTAACACACTTCTTATCCCAATACAGATTTATAGTGTTTAGTAGAAATTTACATACCAATAAATAAACATCCTAAAAGACAAATAGGAGGGCCAGATTCAAAATTAGATTGAGGAAGGGGGGGGGAGTAGCAATTGTGAAATATATCATTTCTACAGCATAAATGATATGCCTATGAGGCAAACTACGTTCGTTATATGTTATTTCAACCCAGAGTCAACTTTTGTGTGAAGACATTTTACTTGATACAAAACGTCTCAATTTATTAGATCACGTTGGGAGTCACCAGCTATTGAGTAGATTGGGAAGAAGGAATTGTTTAATGATTTTGTAGCAGTCACAAATAAAATAAAGATTTATTTTCTCTCGCGAATCAATGCGATTCAGCCAACAATCATCTGGTGGAGCGCACTGATACCATGTACCCCTAAGGTGCTACTTTCATCCCCTTTGGGAATCATGGCCAACATCAAAGAAAGACCTCTCTCCTCTGTCTCTGTCCACTGGACACTCAAGCATAGATGCTCTTCACTGAAGAAGACTGCTGGCTGACCTTTGATAGCCCAAAGAACTTTCTTCTTTTTTCTCACCCGCACACAGTCCAACTTTCAACCACCAAAATACACTCTTCCATTGTTTTGAAAAAAAGTTTTGTTTTACATTCCATGCTATAAGTTCAACTACTGATTTATAGGGTTGCAACCATGCATCTGTATAAATTTCCTATCCTCTATGTCCCAACATTAGCATTAGTATATTAGGGAACATTAATTTTTGTTTCAATGCAGAGGGATCCTGACCTTGTGTCTATTTCTGCCTCATGGGAAAGCAAGTAAATACAGACAACCGCAAACAACAAAAACAACATTTTACTTTATTTTAATCTATATATCTATAAAAGTGAAAATGTGTGTCTGTGTGTGTGCATTTCCCTACCAAATAACTGTCAATTTTCAGTCTAGAGACTCGAGATTTGACATAATTTGAGAAAATCTTTTTAATTGGTTTTTGCCCAGAAATTTAGCTTTCAAGGGGTAAAAGTTCAATGATTTGACCTTTGAAAACTTTACCAAACTCCTCCGCCAATTTTGGGTCTAAACACTTGAAATTTTAAATGTAGGTTACTTGGACATAGATCAAACTTTTTAATTTGATTTAAACCCCCCAAAAATAGATGTTATGGGGGTCAAAATTGGGGTCAAAGTTTAAAAAAAATTGACTTCTGTGGTCTTTACATAATTACTCAGTCAATTTCTGGTGTAAACATTTGAAATTTTACATAAAGGGTATTCAGACATGCAAGCTTTTTAATCAGTTTTGGTTGAAAATTGGAGCTGCTAAGGGATCAAAGTTCAAAAGATTTTACCTTTACGGTGTCTAGCAAACTACTCAGCAAATTTTAGGTCTAAACATTTGAAATTTATACATAACGGGTATTCAGACATGCAGCAAGCATTTTAATCAGGCGAAAATTTGGCTGCCAAAAAGACCAAAGTTGAAAGGGTTGATCTTTGCAAATTCTACCAAATTTCTCCAATTGTGGGTCTAAACACTTGAAATTTTAGATGTAGGTAACTCGGACATGAGTAAACCTTTATTTTGATTTCAGACCAAAATAAATGTTAAGGGGTCAGAATTGGTGTCAAAGTCTAAAAAGAAAATTACCTCTGTGGTCTCTACGAAATTACTCAGACAATTTTTGGTCTAAACATTTGAAATCTTACATAAAGTGTATTCACACGTAGGGCAAGTTATGAACAGTACATAGGGCCTGAGCAAAGCCAAGCTGAACTGCTAGTTTTATTTATAAATTGAAAGTCATAGAAATTTGATGTTTGGAATCGTATACATCCAGTTTCCTGCTTCCCCAACTGTACTGACATGCAGAAGTTCAAGTGTAACATGAACAGACATCTTGCTGCTAAACTCCCTACATAGTACCTCTGCAACTTAGGTCCCTGATAGTAGCCCCTTACATCAAAGTGGCAATGTGCCTTGTTTGGGGTGAAAATGTAATTAAAAAAACTTTTTTAAAAACTCAGGTTTTACAAAATTTTTAACAAACTGTAGCAGCTGAAACTCACTACAATCACAGGCAGGAGCTACTTCTCACAACTCGAGATTTGAAATCCATTTTCTCCCTGGCTGTCGAATCGCAAGCCAGCTCTCTATCACGCGACCAAGTATATAAAAGGCGAAATCTGAAACTCTTAACCTTCTTTCATCCTGACCCTGCCTGGGAGCAGACTTCACCTAGGGCTTCATCCCCAGGCAGAACGTGAGTACAATAAGCTATGGCTCTCTTCAAACCAACATTTATTTCCTCATGCAATGCCCACACAAACTTTATTTATTATGCTAAAAAACTGCTTTCGTTGATACAACTCACACACACCCACGACAATGCGCAAACACACCGAATATTTTGTCCCTTTCTTTCTCCTGTAATTGACTTCCTCCATCTGGATGATTACTAGTCGTAAACACGTATAAACGAAACTGAAATATTCTCATCTTCAACCAGTCGGCATGATATTAAATCTATCTTTACACAAGAACACTTCAATCTACTAACTCATTTCTCTCTTCTACTAACGAAGATGACAAAGTTGTTTATTAATACAGAATGAAACTCCATTTCATGGTTTCTTATATTCTGTAGAACCCTTTATTTAATCTGCAACTAACCACATGGCTTTGAGCCACTGACCTAGGATGCACTTTGGTGAATAGTGGATTTGATTACCTCAGAGGAAGATTAAATAACAGTATAAGGAGATGTGTGTCGAACAGAAGACTTCATTGATTTGGTCACATTGAAAGAATGGATGAGAGTTCTTGCGTTAGTAAATGTAAAATAAATAAGGTAGTAGGATCAGTTGACAGGGGAAGTAGCAAGGAAAACAGGGGGAGATATGAGAAGGATGGATTTGTGAAAAAGAGGGATAAAGGCCTGGCCAGAGATAAGTTAGTTTGGAAGTCAATTTTTAAAATCCATCCAACACAAGCCAGCATGTAAAACGGACATTAAATAGATCATCATCATCATCAAAACAATGACATAAAAAAACAGATTCTCACTGTAGGTAAACAAAACAAAAAGAAAATATATATTTTATGGGCCAGGATCAACGTGTTCTGATACTACACTCAGATTAATTATTGTCCTTAGTCAATGGAGGGGGAAACCTTTCTATACTAAAGCAGTTTTATTTTTGCATACTTCCAGAGTGCTCCTTTTCGGGGAGCTGGTTTTCCCCACATTAAAAACGACTTTGCATCACATTTTGCTTTCATGGGGAAGCGAATAAATACCAAAACTTTTACTAATCTTTAAGAGAAAGAAAATAGGAGAATGCTTTTCTATAAAATCTTTATATTTCAAAATGTTTGAGATGAGGATTGATAATTCGTATTTGGATTTTTCAGACTACCGTTCTCATCTTGAGTAACTATTTTCAGTGTTTCAACCAATGTAACCTCCGACCTTATTTGGGTATATCTTATTCAATTTAGAATCTTTTTTTTTTATATATAACTCTGGAATCTACACGGAATTTCAAATGGAACCTTTTATTTAATTCACAGGGGTAGCATGCTCCCACTGTCAACCATAATGGCATAAAAGTTGTAATTTGCAACTGTATTCTTATCGCCTGCACTTAGAATTGAACCTTCAACTTCTAGAAGAGTTTCATTTGGAACTAAATTTTATGTAGTACTTTATTCATTATGCCACAGGTCCTTATGGAGAGTTCTAGCATAAATTTTGGGAGTCTTTTTGTTGTTAAATGTACAATATTACTATTTATCACTACTTATTACTAATATCTGATATTTCCCCAAAATCTCTGGCCTTGATGGAGGGGAGACTAAAACTTGCTGCTATGGTTTTAAATGATCTGAAAGAACAGCAAGGGGAGACTTGATTCCAAATATTTCTCATGTGTTATATCTCCCCTCTTTTGGAAATAGGGTACGATTATGAATATCTCCAGTACCAAATAATCCTTATACACTGTGAAATTTACTTTATGCATGAAAACCAAATAGGGGAGATATAACATATGAGAAGTATTTGGAATCAAGTCTCCCATTGCTGTTATTTCAGATCATTTAAAACCATAGCAGCAGGTTTTAATTTCCCTGTATTAAGGCCAGAGGTTATGGAGAAATATCAGATATTTTGTAATTCATATGCAAAACTAGGAAAACAAATGACTATGATTGAAACATTTTATGGCTGTAAAAATGTGCCAAAAAATAGTCTCTGGATGATGTATGATTCCCTTAATGTGCGACCTTAAGGGCAAATCTCACATAGCTCACTACATAATTCAGGTTATTACCATTCCAACGAGCCTTCATTTGTTAAAACCTGATCAATAGTCGCTGAGATTTGGAACTTATAAAATTGCCAAAAAAGGTGGTATATCTATCTATGAGAGCCAAAGGTTTTGAGGGAATATCAGATATTTTGTAATTCATATGCAAAACTAGGAAAAAATGACAATGATTGAAACATTTTATGGCTGTAAAAAAAAAAGTGCCAAAGATGGAGGATCCCTTTAATGTGCGACCTTAAAGGCAAATGTCACATAGCCTACTATACAATTCAGGTCATTACCTTTCCAACGAGCCTTCATTTGTTAAATTCTGATCAATAGTCGCTGAGATTTGGAACAGTACTGTGCTGGAGAGTTTGGCTTAGTGAGGGTTTTGTCACAGTTAGAAAACTGTGTGGCAATTAAATTTAATCTTCCTAGATTGCAGCTTGCTGTCAATATTGCTTGGAAAGATATAGTTTTGCTAAGTACTTCAGTTTGGTCCATAACCTGTTGAGTATCGTCCCTGGAATTTTATGCATTGCATGTAGGTATTGAAGTGCAAATATGATAGGGGCATTGTGACTATTATGAAGGGGAGACAAAAGCAGTCTGCTGACAGTCAGATTGTTTAGATTTGGGCAGTTGCCAAGATAGCAAAGCTGTTTTCTGCATACGTTGATGTTTTTTTTTTTTAAAGGAATTACCACTTCAAGGCCCAGAGGCCACTCGAGAATAAGGGTTAAAGAGTGTACATTGGTCAAAAGGACAATATCATAGTAATCGTTAGAAGTGTAAATTTGGTAAATTGGATTACTTAAGGGGAATGATTCATCAAGAACTTGTTTAAATTGAACTTGAAGACGGCCATATTGTAGTCAGCTGGAAAGCAGGTAAACGGAAGAGAGTTCTACAGGTGTGCAGTTCTTAGAAAGAAACTTTATTCATGGAATCTACATTTAGGTTTAGGCACAGATAAAGAGTGGGGGAAATTATTGACAGTGTTTACAGCCAAACGAGTGTTTCTCGTGAATATTTGGCGAGGGGGGGGGCATAGATTGGAGCTCAGATGAGCACTTGCCAGGAAAATAATGATAAAACAGAGACAAGCTCACAAAGTCTCTTCTGTGAGAAAGAGGTTGCAGGGAAGAGAAAAAGTCATCCCTCACTAGGCTATGAAGCCTATTCTGAATTCTGTCAAAGTAGGATGTTCTTTCTAGCAGCTCCTGCCCAGATGTGACAGCAATACTCCATCCTTGGACGTACCTGGCTCTTATATAGGTAGAAAATTGCATCAGCAGGTAGATATCTACTGAATCGATAGAAGGATCCCATCATTTTTTCAACGACCTTGGCAACGGATTTGATGTACGTATTCCATTTTAGATCAGGAGTATAGGTCAAGCTTGTACAAACATGGAGCCTCCCCAAGATGAGAGCCATTCACTTCAATTGGTGCCAGATAGGGATCAGAACGTTCATGATGCAAAGATAGAAGCTTGGTTTTAGATGCATTATAAGTAATCAGCCACTCCTTTTTCCATTGTACCACGTGTTCAAGATCAAAGGAGAGAGAATCAGAGAGAACTTGGTCGTTTACAGCCTTTGATGTGCTGCCATAAATGGTAGTGTCGTCAGCAAAAATGTCTACGAATGATCTAAGGATGTGATTTGGAAGATCGTTAATATAAATCAGGAAGAGAGTTGGACTCAGGATTGACACCTGCGGGACTCCAGACTATGAGCTTCTTATGAACCTATCAGAGAGAAATGATTTAATAATTGAAAAGACATTTCCAGCTATGGTATAGTTGTGAAGTAGACCTTTATACCATACCCTATCAAAGGCCTTTGATATGTCAAGAGCAATTGCCCTAGAAAGGAAGCCTCCATTGAGAGTTTCGCTAATCCTATGAGAAATAACCATAAGCACATCCGCTGCAAATCTAGCAGAATGGAAACTATATTGCATGTCACGAAGAAGGTTATTTTTGCTAAGGTGGTTGACTACTTCTCTATTCAACACAGATTCAAGTAACTTACTCATGACGCACAGGAGATTTAGGTCTGTACTGAGAGGGAGATTATCAATCACCCGAATTCTTAAATACAGGGTATACCAATGAGATTTTCCAGGGTGTTGGGAAGCAATTATTCTTAAGACAATGCTTAAACATGTTAGTTTTAACGGGTACAGTACTACTGACCATTTAACGTACCCTTATCAAGCTGAAAGTAATGTCAGGCCAAATATGAGCCCATTGCACCTAGCAAACAGCTCTAAGAAGGGTCAGTGGAAGAAGAACAGGAGTTTGGCATGTTACAACTTATTCCAAAGGTACAGGATGAGCTCAGTATATTTGGCTCATTAGAAGTACTTGCTTTCGCTACTCTATTTGATGCGAATATACACTTTAGAAAAGAAAATCTTTCCAAAATTTTCAGAACTTCAGGTCCTATATCCCCTTTGTTTTCATATCGAGATCATGAGGAGATTATTAAGTGGCAAGAGTTTAGTAAACTCAAGCTAGACTGGATATTTGTAGTAGAGTGTCATCTGCCTGAAAAATCTGGAGTGTTTGTTTGCTACATTGTTTGTAGTGCAACCTCTCAGAAAATCTGTGAGGGTGCAGATTATGTTCTGCAGAAGCCTTCTGTAGAATTTTGTCGGTACGAGATTGAAGCTTCTCCTTTCGGGATAACTTTTCCTGCAATGGAATTAGTTTTAATTAAAACCATTTCATACCTTATTGAGTATTTGAGGATATGCCTCAACATTGCCTTCTTTTCTACTGTTATAGGCAAAATTATTTTGCTTCTGAATTCTCCCTCTGGAGCAAAATTACTATTTTTGGAAAGATTTTGTGTGACTGAGGTGAAGTCCCTGAGCTCTCCTTGATGGAGATTTTTGGAAGTTTTTAAGTGTCAAAGATGCGAGTCTCTATCATAAATTTGCCAAATTTAGTTTTTTCAAGCTTGATGTGTCAAGCTCAACAAGCCGTTAGAACTGTATTTTCCCGAGTTGGTTTATGCGGGAAATATTTTACAATTTCTTATCAATCGATTATCGATTTATTGATTTTAACAACTTTAGGAAAAAGGATAGATATGTTTGTCCTTCCCCCATATTCAGAGTAAATCTCATTGAGCTATTGTGGATTCGCAAAATAGTTTGGACATTCAGCTCGGTCGCTCAATTAAAAATTCACAATTAGTTTCTCAAAAAATTATAAATTTTCTATTCCATAATTGTGTTTTTAAAATTTCTTCCTTAGAAATAGAATTAGAGAAATTTAGCTCATCTTAAAATACTATTTCTCTAAGTTTTTTTTTTCTTTTCTTGTTGGGAGAGTTTGAGAATTTTATTTTTTAATCCTACCAGCCACCAAGCAGTGCCAGGAGGTAAGGTTGGGTTTAGCCCTTTTTTGGCTTTTGTTAAGTAGAAGGTCTACACTACTTAACCTGGCATCATCATCATTACTTTCCAGCAGTTACCTCCTCTTGCCCTTTCAGGAGCGAGGGTGGGGAAGGAAGAATTTTTGCCCATTTTCTTCAGTTTCAAGTTAGCTGGCATTACCAGAAGACACTAGACTTCTCAAATTCTGTTGAAAACAACTTTTTTTTTTTACATTAAACATGACGTTGACATTACAATTTCATTCCCAGTTAATTTTAAGGCTAATTATAAGGTTAATAAGAAGCTTTACTGGGAAACTGGGAAATTATTGTCTCAAAGGATCAAGGGAAGATACCGGTTGGTTTTGAGATATTTTTCTATAAGAAACAGAAATTAAATTTGCCGGCTTGTCAGACAAGAAGACAGGCAGATTATCTGCACTTGTGTTTCCATAAAATTCCCTTCTCATCAGGACATTTTTATTTTACAAGAGAAAAAAAAACAGTATTAGAACCAAAAGGTTCTAGAAGACTGAGAGAGTGCCTCTCAAAGAAAAGGACTGAAAGAGAGAGAACATTTTTAAAAGACCCTTTTTTGCACGTTTTTTTCCTTTCAGGTTTTACATATCAAGTAAGACTTTTTTTTCTGTATCATTATTTTAAAAGGGACAATGTATGTTTTCCTGTTTTTTAATTTTTTATTATCGTTTGGAGGATAAATTTAACTTTATCGTTCTATTCGATAGAATTAATTCTAGAATTAGTCTCTCAATTAGAAACCCCCTTTTTGTATATTATTTTTTAAATTTTTTTGTAATAATTGGTACTTAAGGTTAATTGTTAACCCTTGCTTTGGGAAATAAAAGCAATTCAGTATTTTATTTCTTTCAATAATTATAACTAAATTGATATTCTCTTCAAGTCTAGTTTTCATTTGCTCCCTTTTTTATATTCCCCTTTTGTTTATTTACACATTGTCTTTATTCACGAGACTTAACTTTATTTTTTCCCCCATTAAAAAAAAAATATCTGTTTACACACACACACACACACACACACACAAACAAAAAACAACAAAAAAAAAAACAAAGGACAAAACGTATTTTTGTAATGACAACTACAAAATACATCAAAATGTCTTTAAAATCCAACTCTGCAAAAACATCTCAATTTTCTCTATTTCATTAATTCCGTTGAAAACACGTTTTGAGTTTTACACAAACTCAATTATAAGTAACAAATGTCTGCATGAATGGGTGTGTATTATTTTTAAAGATTACCAAAAATTAGATATCGTAATCTATATATATAAAAGGAAAAATAGGCGTGCACGTTTGTGTATGTCCAAGAAAGGCTTTTTTCGTCGGGCTTCTCGACAAGGTTACTATTTTTATTTGAATTGACTTTTAAAAAATTCCCTGGTTCCCGGTGTTTGTCTTTTTCGTATAAAAGTGAAACTAATCAAAGCAAAGTCAGCAGCCTCCTGGCCTTCCAGCTAGGACGTCCAGAAAGGCAATCAGCTTTGATCAATGTGAGGGGAACCCTTCATATCAAACAATTGCTATTCATTTGGAGACTGCCAGAGTTCCCCTTTTTGGGGGAGCTGGTTTTCCCCAACATCGTGGGGAAACAAATACAGCAACTAGCCTACAGCCAGAGTTAACTGCGTGATTAACATCGTGGGGAAGCTGAAAGTTTAACTGGCCCACAGCCAGAGTTAAGTACGTGATTATTATCTCTGCTATGGCGTTAAGGTTGACATCGCTAAATTTGAACGCTTTCCTGTCGCGTCATAGCATAGCGAGCGTTAAGTTGTTAGGTTTTCTTTCACTTTCTTTTCCGCTTTCGCGTCACGGGTTCGAGCTTGCATGCCTACTAACACTTTTTTCATGCACCTACAAATACCCAGGCAATGCCGGGTACACTTGCTAGTCTTTAATAAAGTATAATTGTAAGGAATGGACACCCAGAGAGTTAGTTCCGAACATTGGCAGAGATCCCAGAAATTGCGTAAGCATTTTACAATTTTAGGCTTTTAATAAATAAATAATTATTAAACAGCAGATAAGACTAAGCATGCAAAGCGCGTTGGTTAGGATTAGTTTAAAAAATCGCGGCGACAAATAAAATAAACAATTGAAATAAACTTTGGTGCTAGTGCACTTAGTGCAGAGCAGAGAGTGATCCGGACGTAAATAATAACGTTATTATTTAAAAAGCCATTCTTAAATGGGGAGGGGAGGATGTTTTGTACCTATTCTATACTTCAACCTTACAATTGAATAAAAAAATATATCATAAAACTTTAATTAAACTTGGAAATACGATTTAAAAAAATAGCGCGGATCATTCTCTGCACTAGCACCATTTTTTAAAATAGTATTTCCAAGTTTTATGATATCTGTTTTTATTAAATTATAATGTCTAAAGTACAGACTAAATACAAAACACCCTCCCCATGTTAAGAATGGCTTCCCAAATGATAACATTATTATTTCAGTAGAGAGCAGCCAGCACTTGCACTAGTACCAACACTTCCTTAAAAATCAGAGGTGGTTTTGAAATCGTGAACCGTTTCGGCAATTTCCGAGACTAACTCAAGATTCTCCGTCGATACTTCGGACTGACTGTATAAGATCTGACATTCTTTGAATGTCCATTCAAGTAAACGGAGACAGTTTCAGAGACAGACTTTAAAGGCGATTATGTGATGGTTGGTGTATAGGAATATCTTTTTTCTTTAGATTATGATATTCCAAAACGTTTTGGAATTAAAATCTATTCAGTTTCACGCATTAACAGAAGATTAAAAAAAAAAAGAAAAAAAAAAAAGGTACTCATGCAGTCATGATGCACTTACTGATCCGTGTTGAAATAACGTTATTATTTAAAAAGACATTCTTAACATGCGGAGGGGAGGGTGTTTTGTACCTATTCTGTACTTTAACCTTACGATTGAATAAAAAAACCCATAAAACTTTAATTAAACTTGGAAATACGATTTAAAAAATAGCGCGGATCAGTAAGTGCATAAGCATCAAAAAAACAAAAAACGAAAATCGCATTCCATTTGTTAGGCAATTAACCTAGTTATGCGGCCATTTTACAAAAATGACCATAATACTAACATTTATTCGTTTAAAAGGCGTTTTTCTTCACTCTTCAGATTTCATCCATATTAAATTATTTGAACTCCAAAAGATTCAGGATGTTAATCGTTTTTAAAAATACAATTTTTATCGTCTATACACAAATTTCAATCGACCCTTTTAAACGGCTCCAATCTCAACGTTTTCCTCTTAGTCTATTAGTTAGGAATATTAAAAGAAAAGGAGAAAAATCTATGCTTGTGCAGTTTAAGAACAGTACTTTTTTTTTTAAAAAGGATTTTCAAGTTAAAATCTATTTTTACGATATCTTTATTTAATTGTTATGTGGAAGTACAGAACAGTTTTTTAAGCCTCTCTCCCCATGTAAAGCATAGGCTAATAAATAATGTGTTCAGCACGGGTTTGTAAGCCACACAAGTACTATATAAAAAAATCAATTCAAAACCAAATAAAGTTTATGTGTGTGTGTTAAATCTGCGACTACTGACAACTAGATTCTTTAGTCGAATAAATAAATAAATAAAATAATAGAATAACGAAAGACAACATTAATGTTATTTTCATAGTCATTTTTATTATCGAAATGTTGATAAAAATGCTTTCGCAAAAGCGTTTAAGAAAAAATAAATGTTCAAATTAATTATTTAATCACATTGAGTGACCTCCCTTGTTTACTTAATTATAAAAAAAAGAAATTTTAAACATTTCTTTTCTTAGTGTTATAGTCACTAAGAAAAAAATGTTTAAGATTTCTTTTTTTTTTTTAAATTTAAATTTATTTACCAATAGAATGTTTACACATCGGACTTTTATAATGTAAAAATTAAAATCTTATTCAATTTAAAGAATTATGCCATTATTACTCTAGATGATCGTAGACAATTCTACTTTCACTATCAAACAATAAGACGTGATTTAGTTTTGGGTTTCAACTGCGATTTAACAGAAGCGCAATTGATACTAAAAACTAAATACGTCACACAGATCATTGCGCTCTTTTTCTTGGTATTTCCTTTTGAAGCAACATGAATATAAAAATATAACTATTTTTTATTAGTCTTATTTTCTTCAAATATGTGTCGCATTCATCGTCACAAGTCAGCTGAGAGAAGGTTTTGTATTGATGTCATTACTCACCGAGGAACGACCATTTTATCAGGTGGTTTAGGTATCCCTTCCTCGGGTAGGTCAGCGCGAAGCAGGAACGGCTGCCATCGAACTCGGAATTCATATTTATCCTGAGTTTCTTTCATTGCCGATTCCAGCTTCCTCTTGCCTACCCAACACCAGGGTCAGACAATATCGCTAACAACGTCCACCTCAATTAATTTCTTTCCACTCGCTTCGGCAGACATGATGAATCCTGTGCAACTGTATTCGTTATTTACTCATAAAAATAACCCGAAATGAATTATCTCCCCTTAGTTAAATGGAAAAAGTTCAAAGTTCAAATCCTATTAGCGTCTTCTTTAATTTCCGCTTTATATGCTATTTATTGAACTGTCGTATAAAAATGATACTAGATACGTCAAAAATAAAACGAAAGTAGAGAAAATCAATCCTAATGAATGATTATCCAAGAAAAATTCTTCAACTTTTTTTATTTTTAATTTTTAAAAGATACTTTTTTTTTATATAAACGTACAGAATAGTTAACACTCGATAAATAGTACCTTATCTAATACAACAAAAAGCAACAAACAACAATGTATACATTAAATCAAACGCATTAGAATGAAATTCTCTACTTAACTAATCAAGCTTTAATATTTATAACACTTTTTCTTCTATAAAACTTTCCTGAACTTAGTCTTCTAAAATAAAAAAAAAAAAACAACCTTAAAGTCAGTTCCCAACCTCTAGTGTGGATCCCAACTATCAGGTCTCATTTTCTAACATGAAGGAATCTGTGTTCCAATCTTCCGGAGGTATAACTCCGCTTACAGGAGACCAATCAAGGTATATTGCTTTTTGTGTGAATGTCAGTTTCAACCAACAATTTTATGATAAACTAATGGGGTAACACGGCATTGCCCGGATGTTTGGAGGTGTATGTTGGGGGGGGGGGTGAGTAGATCAAAACAATCCTGTTTAAAAAACAACGTTGTCAGGTGTTTGGAGGTGTAAAAGAAAAAAAAAGTTTTAGTAGGAAGGTAGGCTTGAACCCGAAGCCTTGATGTGAAGGTGGAAACGAAAGGAAAAAAAGACCCAGACACCGAACCATCTCAGCCACGAGGGGAGAGGAAGTGAAAGCTATCTTAATTTAATGTTTATAAAGTGAAATTGACATGTGCAAGAAAGTTAAGTCGCGTGATGTTTGACCTTATTAAGGTCAAACTAAATTTGGTGCTGCAAGCCAGTTTCTGTTGGTATTTATTTGCTTCCCCACTCAACAAATTAGGCACAAGGCCGTTTTTAATCTGGAGAGTGAAGAGGAGAGGGACCAGTTCCCTCCAAGAGGGAACTGGTTAGTAACAATTGGTATGAAGAGTTTCCCCTACAGCGACCAATAACTGATTGCCACAGGGACAATGGTCTAATTTGTGGTGTTGTTAGAAGTTTATCTTGCTTCCAGATAAATTTGACGCTAAAGTAACTAACCTGAAAAAAATGACAGTATGAAATAAAAGAGGGGGGGGGGTAAAGAATAAGATATGAAGGTCTTGCTTTGAAACGAAGAAGAGATTTTATTCACAATAAAATCAGTTGCAAATTGTTCCCTTTGTGAGCATTAAATTCAAAAAACGCCAAGGTAACATATAATGAAAAAAATAACACTGTTCTATAATGAAGATGTCGTATCCATGAACGAATACAATAATAAGATTCAAAATAGTAGTTTCTAATCACACTCTCATATGTAGTAAATTTTAGGAGCGTACTCACAAATTGAAAGGCAGTCAAGCATGTGTCTTTTTCTTTTTTTTTTTTCGTTTAAAGTCTTTTTAGAATTTTCTCTCCCTCCATGTTTGCGTGCAAACCGTAAACACACAGATGGATTTCAGAAGCATGCTGTGTCGCATGTCCGGGGTATTCTTGCCGGTTTTTCTTCTTTGTAGGAGGTTCCAAAATTCCTTGTTACGTAAAATAAGGTCTTTTCTTTTTAAATAATTACACTCCTTCAAATTATGTGCAAAACGTAGCAACGTAGATAGTTTTCAGAAGCATGCCTCGTCGCATGCCTGGGGTACTCTTGCCGGGTTTTCTTCTTTGAAGGAGGCTCATCAAAATTCCATTTTCAGTGCCGGGTAATGAAATGAACGTCCAATATCCTCGTCGCTGGAATTTCAAAAGAGGGCAAATCTTGTGCTGGGCTCGTGACGTCATCACGGAGCTAGCATTTCCCTTTTCTTCCAATTAAAGGGAGTTTCGTACAAACCCAAAATGTACGAAACTAAGAATCAAAAAAGATACAAAATACAAAAAATCAAATACAAGAACCAGATAAAAAATAATAAATGTAAACAGGAGAGGATGCACCATTATTGTTACAAAAAAAATTCCAACAGTGTTGCCCCCACATATACTCTTTGATTGCAGTGTCTGCTGGAACAGATACTACACTTTGAGATTCATATCCATCCCCCACAGGGACTGGGCAAAAACTCTGCAAGCCAGTTTCTGTTTTCCCCGCCCCAGCATTTGCTTTTTTTATACTGAAAAGCGTAACGAAGACATGGCGATCAAAAAACATCTCGAAAATAGCATGTAAAAGTTGGGCAAATTAAAAATAGACACGACCCCCATTCTTACCTCGTCGATATTATGATTTAGACAGCATATAAAAAGTTTTAAGAAGGAGTGAGCCGACTGAGAAGCCTGTCGAAAAAAGCCTTTGGCGGACATGCACAAAAAGTGCACACACTAACACACATTTTCGCTTTTATATATACTGAAGGCTATTCAAACATTACATCTAAACTCAACACTCATTATCGCTGTGATACTATTGATTGATGTTCTTCCTCTCCAAGTGTTAAAAAGGAAACAAGGGGAAAAACTATGACAAAAAAGGAAAATAAGTTGATCAGCAGAAAAAAAAGGTGATGGGGGTAAGTTTAGTAGATTTAGTAGAGAGACAATGGAGAGGAAATAGGACACACAAATACAGCTGAAATAATATTGCTAATCAAGGTGTTGCACTTATTGGGACAAAGAGTCGAACAATAGAGGTCAATATATTTGGATTTCGTTTTAAGAGTGACAATGAGTTTGGGGGCAATTTACAGACAGTCTTGGATTTGCAACAGTTGAAGACACTTTTGAGTTTGGGACAGAAGAAGGCAGATCAAGATGAGCTGAAATCAACTGATAAACATGGCTTGAACGGACGATGTAAGTATGAACCTTAGTTTATAGAAGATGGTTTCTCACAATAGTATCACACACGCATGCAGAGTTCAACTGACATCCACAAAATGTGCTTTTTATGTCTTCCTTTGAAATATTTTATTTTTTATACTTGTAAACCTGTGCACGTGTCTTCAGCAGCCATCAATGTGAAAGTCGATGACATGGCCAGAAGAGAAGATAAAAGAAAAGAAATCCACAGCACACAGCATTATCAGAATCCGCGACAGTTGTGTTAACACATGGTTACACAATCACTGTGGATATAGAATTTATACCTAAATAAAGAATGGCATTTTATATGGCAGAGACATCTCCATAGAAACACTAAATTGCCCTATCTGTGTTTCTGTGTAAAATTTACAGCACTGCATTGATTTTTACTCTCTATCGGCTGCACAATGACAAAGTTATTATTTTTTAGAGTATCTCTAAAAAAATGGATCATATTTTGTCTGTTTACCATTTTGCGAACATTCATGTCTCTAGTGTCTTTAATGCCTACAATGTTGAATGGCTAGTAGACTCAATCAAAACGGATGATGTAAGCAGGATTGGTCATGATTTCTCCCTTGCCTATGACCAAACACAAATTACTAACAAGCCTACTTGTGTATGTAATGCTAATGAACATTTTGCAAGTCTTTTTGACTTTTTCATGACAACTTCTCCTGAGCAGTGCCCATCCATTGTTCTGTCTCCACTGGAACCTTCTGATCACTCAGTTGTTTCAATTAAAATCAGGACAAAGTGTAATATTAAGAACTCTGACATCCCGTTCCATCAGAGTGTGTCAATGCTCGATGGCATCCTCAGGTCTTTAATATCAGAAATTCCTCCAAACTCCATTTCTAAAAATAATGTGCCTAGTATTATATCCGATATAACTGGTTCATTAATCGATGGTATTAAGGGCTTCATACCCTCCAAAAAATTCCAACAGAAACCAAACAGCTAGCCCTGGTTTATCCCAAAACATGCTGCTGCCATTGCTCACAGAAGTCCTTATTTCAACTGCTTTCACAGAGACGGATGATCTAAAATCAAAACCGTCTTCATGAATCACTGCAAAAGAGTTTTAACAGATGTGAAAAAATCCTATGTCAGATCTGTTTAATCTAAAGTAGCTGAGCAGAGGCTTGGTTCCCAAGAGTTTTGATAAATAACAAACAAGGTCCTGAACAGATGTATGACATTTATTCCTGTCAAAATTAATGGACAAAAAGTGATTTTCTTAGCATCTGATGAAGCCAAACTTTTTGCAAAAGTCTACATCAAATTCCACCCTATGCGGTCAGGAATGCCTACCACCTGAATTTCACTCTAGGATGGTAAACATTCTGACCGACATTCATGTATATGCTCGTGATTTTGCTAAACTTATCAAGAACCTTGATGCCAATCATAGAACTTAAAAGGTTGCAACCTGAAATAACTCATATTCTTACAATGCTTGAAGAAGAAACGCTTCCCATCAACTTGGAAAACTTTGTCAGTGTACCCAATATTCAAAAATACTGCAGATTAGTTTTTTTGCATCTCAGTACAAACTAATTAGTCTCCTCTGAATCATGAGTAAGTTGTTTGAATCTGTGATAAATCAAGAAGTTGTCAGCACCTCAGCAAAAAACAATCTAATCAGTGACAAGCAATATGGATTTCATCCTGCCAGATCAACTGCAGATGTGTTGATTGTAATATCATACAAGATTAGTGAATTAACTAACACAGGCTTCATCTCTAGAGCAATATCTCTTGACATATCAAAGGCTTTGCACAAAGGTTTTCTTCACAAGTTAGCTAGCTATGAAATGTTTGTAAATGACTTTTCAACCATTAAATCGTTTCTCTCTTATAGGTGTATAAAAGTAATCATTGATGGACAGAAATCTGAAATGCATAGTATTAATGCTGGCATGCCCCAGGGATCCATTCTAGGCACAACCCTCCTTACGATCTTCATCAATGATCTCCCAGATTACATTTTAAGTTCAATCTTTGACATTTATGCAGATGACATAAGTATCTATGTCAACATTTCAAAGAGTATTAATGATCAAGATTTCTCTGTTTCTCTCTTTCAATGAGGAAAAAGATGAATGGTTACTTTCAATACATTTAAAATCAAGCTTCTAGAACTGACCTTTACACCAGACCTCAAATGGAAAACTTACATAAAATTTGTTACTATGGTCATTGGAAAAATGCTTCAGTCTTTCTAGCACTTTCAAAAGTATCTCACTCCTGACATAATCTTCTGCTCTCATAAGAGTCAAATATGTCCTAAAAATCTAGTGGGGGAAGGGGTCCTCTTCTCTTTCCTACAGCTTCTCATAGAAGATACATTGCTAGCCTTTCTTTACTATATCGTTATTTTTATGGCAGCTAATCTTGTATACATATATATATATATATATATATATATATATTGTAATGATTTCGGTAGTGATGGGGGAATAAATAAAGAAAAAAGAAAGAAAATAAAAGAGGGCCAAAAGAAGTGTTAACGTGAAAGGAAACAGATTTAGAAAAGAAAAAAAGAGAGAAAAAAATATCAATGCAAATAGCAAACCCCCTTCTCATAGATATCAAGCGTACAAGCCAGAGTCGACCCCCCTCTCTCATACACAATGTTAGCGAGATCCCCACCCTCCTCTTCACTGCTTTCCCCTCTCTTTTGCTCACCCCAAGAGGAAATATGACAGTCGCAGGCATAAGATGAGCGCTGCTTGGCTAAACCCAAAGGGAAAGAAGAAAGTATCTAAGCAGAAGAAATAAAAAACAAATTCGTTCTTTTTGGATTGAGACAGTTATCAGACAAGACGGCCAATTTATTGCTTTGTTATCCCAATGCCAGGATGGAGAATAATTACTGTCCAACTGGGAGATAAATGCCTCAACCATCCACACAGAAGTGATTAAAAGAAAATGGACAGATACCATGTATTTGGAATTAAATGAGAGAACTAAATCTCAAGTCGCCTAAAACTCACAAGGAATTCTCATGCAAAATGCTATCCACGTGGAACAATATGAAGATGATGTCTGGCTCGGGAAGTTCTCATATCAATGAGAACAGCATCGACGAAACTGAGAAAAAAACCCTGACATATAGCGATATGTTTGTATCCACAAACTTTTAACAAACTCGACGCTGGCCATTTGATTTTGTTTATCTGCACACAAGTACACTTTTATATTACCCCCATCTCCTAACCTAATCCCATATCCATCCATATATTTTTCGGAACTGTCATTCCATGACAACATTCATATTATATTTTTACCTTATCTTCTATTTTTTATTATTTTTTTATTTGTTCGCTTTGCTTATTTGGCCTCACCCCGACCCATTGAAGTGTTTTTTTTTTTTTTTACACAGTGATCACCACTTATCAAGGCCCGGAAGCCACTCAGGGATAAGGGTTATTGCAAGTACATCACGTTAGTGAGGAGATTTTATGAAGTGTTTAATTAGGGGGGGGGGCGGTTCATTAGGAATTTGTTAACATTAGACTTGAAGACATCCAAGTTGTAGTCCGGAGGGAAGCAGGCAGACGGAACAGAGTTCCACAGGCGTGCAGTTCTAAGAAAGAAGCTTTGCTCATGAAATCCGCGTTTTGATTTAGGCAGAGATATAGAGTGAGGGAAATTTTTCACAGTGGATTCAGCTAGACGGGTGTTTTTCGTGAAAGATTGGCGAGGGGGGACCAGGGATTGGAGTCCAAACGAGCACCTGCCATGAAAATAACGATAAAACAAGGATAGGCTCGCAACGTCTCTTCTGTGGGAGAGGGGTTGCAGGGTAAAGAAAAGGGCATCCCCCACTAAACCACAAAGTCTATTTTGTACTCTGTCAAGGCATGATAGGCTGTTTTTGGCAGCTCCTGCCCAGATATGGCAACAGTATTCCATCCTTGGCCGTACTTGGCTTTTATATAGATAGAGAATTGCATCAGTAGTGAGATATCTTCTGGAGCGGTAGAAGGATCCCACCATCTTTCCTGCGACCTTGGCAACAGACTTGATGTACGTGTTCCATTTCAGATCAGGAGTAAAGGTCAAACCCAGAAGCTTGTCAAAACACGGGGCCTCACCCAGACGAGAGCCATCCATCACAATTGATGCCAGCTGGGGATCAGAGCGTTGATGATGTAAGGATAGGAGTTTGGTTTTAGATGCATTAAAGGTAACTAGCCACATCTTCCCCCACTGAACCACGCGCTCGAGATCAGAGGAGAGAGAGAATCCGAGAGAACTTCATCATTTACAGCCTTTGATGTGTTGCCGTAGATGGTCGTGTCATCAGCATAGATGTCAACGAATGATTTAAGTATGTGTTTAGGGAGGTCATTGATGTAGATCAGGAAGAGAGTTGGGCCCAGGATTGACCCCTGAGGGACTCCAGCATTTATATTGCAGGCCTCCGATTTTTGTCCATCTACCACTACTCTTATGAGCCTATCGGAGAGAAATGATTTAATGATTGAGAAAATATTTCCAGTTATACCGTAGCTGGAAATCTTGTGAAGTAGACCCTTATGCCATACTTTGTCAAAGGCCTTTGATATGTCAAGAGCAATTGCCCTAGAAAGGAAGCCTTTGTCAAGAGATTCACTAATCCTGTGGGATATAACCGTCAGCACATCTGCGGTAGATCTTGCAGAGCGGAAACCATATTGTGAGTCACTAAGAAGGTTATTCCTGCTGAGGTGGTTGACTATTTCTCTATTTAATATTGATTCCAGTAACTTACTCATAACACAGAGAAGACTTATTGGTCTGTATTGAGAGGGAGATGACTTATCACCTGAATTCTTAAATACAGGGCAAACTGATGAGGTCTTCCAGGGGGTCGGAAAGCACTTCTCCTTAAGGCAGCGCTTAAATAGTTTCGTAAGTATGGGAGCAAGTTCTGGTTGAAGCTTTTTTAACACTATAATTGGGATGCTATCAGGGCCAGTTGCTTTACTGGAATCTAGGTTTTTTATTAGCTTGGCGACCTCATGCACGGATATTTGTATGTTACCTAGCTTGTTCTGTGTTATAGGAGGAAATATGGGGAGTTGATGGCCTTCGTCACATAGGGTAGAATTAGCTGCAAAGTTCTTTGCAAATAGTTTGGCCTTGTCTGACGCTGACGAGATAACCTCTGGTCCATTGATAATGGTTGGGATAGAACGCACACTTCTGTTCAGGATCCTATTTGTTATTTGCCAAAACTGGTGGGAACCAAGCCGCTGATCAGCTACCTTGGATTTAACAGACTGGGCATATAGCTCTCTTGCATTTTTTTTTGTGTTGCATTAAATTTCCAAATATATATTAAATAAAATCCCCTTTATATATTATCCATATGTTGTGTCATTCTTGCTTCATGTTTGAATCGTTAAAGGTCAAATGAGGATTATTCACAAATGTTAGACGACGTGCCATTTCAGGCCATGATGTGACATTTCAGGTGCCCATTATTTCCTTTTTTCTATTATTTCTTTATTTTGTGCTACAAGCAGTGTAGGGTGAAGGCGCTTATTATAGAGTCGGATATTCTAACCAGAGAGTGATCACCCCAACTTATCTTCTCCCAGCTTGTAACATAATATATATAAATGACAAAAAGTCTATAGTCCAAATTCCAAGATGTTGTTCATCTTACCGTTTATGTTATGTAATAGGTGTTATTTTTTTAGAAGGGATGTCGTATATGTTGTTGTTGTTGTTGTTCATCTTAGTAAGAGAGTCTTAGAGTGTTAATGTTATGAGATATATCGCGTATATATCAAGAGAGAGACAGTTCTGTATATATAAAGAGACAGGGTACATGTTAATACAGGAGAGTCGACAGCATGTAATACATAATGAGAGGAGAATTTAGATATATAGATAGATAGACCGAGAGATAGTGTGTTTGACATTTCTACTTTTGACAGTTCTGTGAATGGGAGTGTTTCTATAACATTGACACATACTTCTTTACCTATTTTTGAGATGATGATTTTCACAAAGTTCTTATTATATATAAATTGACAATACCTTTTCTGTTGAATACATAACACGAAGATGCAGATACAAAAAGATGGTGATGTTGTTTATTCCATTACGACCGGTCAGTGGCTTTGCATTAAGGAATTCAAGTCTTTACATGATTCTTTCTTCTTCTAACCTCCGCTTCCAAGGTTCCATGTCAGCTCTGTCTCTGACTCCTCTCTTCTCCCCTGACTGACTGACTGCCCTCTGCCTGGCTGACTGACCAAAGCTCTCTATATTGAGACCCATCACGTTATTGCATGACCAACACGTGCATATTAGACACATGGTCTGACATGCCTCTGTGTTTAAGCATGCATTGTTACTCACATGTTTCAACCCGATTTCTCTAACCTACTTTACAAATATGTTTAATATTTTCTATTGTTCTAATCTAGATTCCTTATTTTAATTTCATTTCATTAACAGAAAAAAATTAATCATTACATTCCTTTCTCTATGAACAGATATCTCACTATTTTATGTGAAGTAAACAATGGTAATTATACATTCCATTTTCAATTACATTCTGTATTTCAATAACATTATGTAATCTATATTTATTTTAACTTATGATTGGAATTCTCAATTCCAAATCGAGCTTCGCAAGTTCGAATCCTCGACTATCCTATCTGTTATTTACTCACTGACAAGAACAGGTGGCTGTTCTTTAACATTTATTTCATTTATCATGTTAAAATGTTCAATTCTTGACAGCACCGGTTTCGTATTTTGAATATATTTCGGCCTGACTCATCAAAAGAATAACTCATTAACTTTAAAAAAGAAAAGAAAAAGAATTTGGGCATGATTACATAAATTCGAAAAAATCCATAAAGGAGTTGCAATTGTTCTTTATGATATTTATGTCATCTTTGAATTTTAAAATTTATATATATATATACAAGATTAAAGAATAAAGAACTTTTTAAACTTATTTTCTTGAGTTCAGCATACTGGTGAATATTGGTGAGTAAAATAACAAACTGCCACTACCATATAATGCAATGCTCTTTGTGTGAATAAATAGAGATTCTTGTGTTTTTATCATTGCAATTTTACCTACCTATCTTAGCAGCAGTCAAGTTTTGATCCCAGATAAAAGCAGTTGCTTGTCTAGCCACATTGAAGAACTGTGATACAGCAATGCAGTCAGTGTGGATGATTATATATATATATATATATTTCTGTAGAAATATATTTTCTTATTATGTATCAATCTTTATATAAGAAGCTCAATGAGATTACAGAGCAATATATAAAATAAATAACAAAATGTTATATTCCAAAATTCATGATGTTGACCATCTTATAATTTATTCCTTTAAATCAGTTGACTCATAAAATTTTTGGCAGTATCTGTTTCATAGCACAAAATCAATCACTTAATCATTATATCAATTTAAAAAAATTTTTTTTTATTACATTTTCACCCCAAACAAGGAACATTGTCACTTTGGTATAGGGTGCTATTATCAGGGGCAGCACTATGTAGGGATTTAACCAGCAAGATGTCGGTTCACGTTACACTTGAACTTCTGCATGTCAGTATAGTTGGGGAAGCGGGGACCTGGAATGGAATTCCAGAGGCTAGCGGTTCTGGGAAAGAAACTACTGGAGTAGAAAGATCTTTTACATCTAGGGATTTCTACTACATGGGGGTGGGATTTAGCTGCCAGTCGGTTTTGTTGAGGGTGTCTACGTCATGGGGGCACAAGTGTCTGCAGTTTGTCAGAGCATTCACCATTAAAACATTTGTAGAACTGGCAGAGGGATGCAACGTTTCGTCGCTGGGATAGAGGCTGAAGCTTAGATGCCAGTTCAGGGCCTATCAGATTGGCGACTCTCTTTTGAACCTTGTCTAGGAGCGAGAGACTAGCAGCAGATGCACCAGCCCAAATTTGACAGCAATACTCCATACATGGGCCTTATAGAGGTACAGGATACTTTCAGGTGTCAGTAGTTTTCTAGCACGGTAGAGAGAGCCTACCTTCTTCGCAGCGGCCCTGGCAATGTTTTCAATATAATTGTTCCAACTCATGTTTCCTGTGAACGTTAGGCCAAGCAGTTTGAAAGATGTACTCTCAGACAGGGAGTCACTGGCCATTGCTATTGGTGGCAGAGAAGGTTTCTTGTAGTTATTGATGGAAACCATTTTAGTCTTAGCAGCATTGAATGTGACCATCCATTTTTGTTCCCATTCCACTACATATTGGAGGTCATCCTCTAGTGTTTTTGCCATGTTTTTAGTTATGTATTCATTTGTTTTCCTGTCATGCCTGTTATAGAGTGTGGTGTCATCAGCATATATACCCATCTCAGAGGCAGTTTTGTCGGGGAGGTCATTAATAAATATTAGGAACAATAGAGATCCAAGGATAGACCCCTGAGGCACTCCTGCATTTATATCATATTGTTTAGATGTATGACCGTCGAGGACAACCTGGATTTTTCTCTTATCTAAGAAGGATTTAATTATGTTAAGTATTCTACCAGTGATACCGTATGATTTAATTTTCCTGAGGAGACCCTCATGCTATACCCTGTCAAAAGCCTTAAGATAGATCTAGAGCTACCGCTCTGCCCACCCCCGCTTTGTCCAGTGAATGGTATGTACATTTAGAGATTACAGTGAGGATGTCTGTGGTGGAATGGGCTTATTTAAATCCATAATTAATGGATGGTTAATTATGGTCTCAAATATTTTGTCGAAAAGTGGGAGGAGGCTAATGGGGCGATAATTTGATGGGTCAGTTCTTTCGCCAGAATTCTTGAATACTGGTACCACAGAAGCAGTTTTCCAACAGTCCGGAAAGTATGATTTCATTAAGGCATTTGTTGTAGAGTTTGGAGAGAACTGGAGCTATTTCGGCTGAGCACTTTTTTAATAGCACAGCAGGTCCACATGCTTTTGATGTGTCAAAGTTTTTTATCATAGCATGCACCTAAGAAGGGGTGATATTTAAATCGTCAAGCGTGGCATCTGTCTGCAAAGGAAAGTCAGGCAGGGGGTGGTTGGAAGGGTCCAGTGTGAAGTTGGAGGCAAACCGGCTGGCAAGCATATTAGCCTTGTCGGTTGCTGAGCAAACAACCTTGCGATTGTTGGTTAGTGGGCAAATTGTTGATTGCCCATTATTTACTACACTGTTGTAGATTTTCCAGAAGTCACAAGTTCTTAATTTTTGTCCTTCGATGTGTTTTTTAGTGGTTTCTCTCTTAAATTCTCTCTTAGCTGTCGCTATTTCCTTCTTTACGTTACTTCTAGCTTCTACATACTTCTGTCTGTATGAACTGGACTTATGTCGGTTAAATCTGTGGTATACATGCTGCCTTTGAGCAATGGCAGTTGCGCAAGTAGAAGTAAACCATTGGGGAGAGTGGGGCTTGCTATAAAATTTCCGCATGGGAACATGTGCTTCAATTGCTGTTTTGAACCATTCAGTGGTCTCATTTGCGCACTGTTCAGCAGGAAGAGAAAAAATATTTACCCATGGGGCATCTCTGATAAAATCTCTGATGGCTTTCCAGTCAGCCTTTTTATAATATCTTATTGTTTTGAACACTGGCTCTTCAGTTTTGGCTCTAGAATTTAGGGCGATTTCGACCATTATCACTGCATGGTCAGCGTTCCTGAGTGGGCTGTCAGCATTTGTCATACAATCCTCGGGAACTGTGGTCAGAAACAGATCTAGAAGTGATGCGTGTTGTTCTTGCTGGTCAGGGAAACGGGTTGTAAACATAACCATTTGTGATAGGGAGTGAGATATAGCGAAGCTATGTGTTGTGCTGCCCGCTGCATCTGTGTGAGTAGAGAATCCAAGCCAGTTTTTGTGGTGAACATTAGTCACCAAATACAAGTACTTGTGTGCTAGTGTCGAGGGAGAGTGGTGTGTCTATGCTGTCAGAGACTTTGTTTATTATGGTGCAGTCCTGGGTCGAGGGAGAGCGGTAGAGAAAATAAAAGTAGCTAATGTTATGTTATATATTTAGTCTAAAGCACATAAAGGCTTGATCGTCCATTTCTAGGTTTGTTTCTCTAGTCAGGGGGAGGGTGTTTCGAATATATACTCCAAGTCCGTGCATATGTCTGTCAGAGTCCTTACGGCAGAGTGGGAGATAGCCAGGCATGTTAAAGTAGTTAGAGGGGATGGAGGAGTGTAGGTTAGTCTTGCTTAGTGCTAAGATATCTGGAGTATTTGTTAGGAGAAATGCTTCAATATCAGCTAAATTAGTTCTAAGCCCATGGATGTTAGTGAATGCAAGCCTCAAGGGAGGAGGCAAGTTGGATTTGTTTGTCCCTAGGCCTGGTTTAAGCTTATTTTTTGATTGTACTGTCATCATGTTTTTAAAGAGTTTCAGTTTAGGAAAGGGGGAGCTGAACAAGAGGTTATGCAGACATGCAACACAAATAGACCATTAGCTGACCTTTCTTCAACTAGGACTGTGGCCTCAGGAAAGCCCATCGGGGATGAGTGCAAGGTCCCTTTCCATGCGCGACATGGCACTACAAACATCCCGATATTATACAACTGTTGATGGAGCTGCCACTCTAAGCACTACCAAAGAGTTAAGACACCTATACTACCAGTCGGAAACAGCAGCCAGGAACTGTCAATCTGGTACCCTCAACCCATCAGAAGAAGGTCACCCTAATCACATTGCACAGGCATGTGTGGTACTCAAGCACTCTCAAGTGCCCAGTTTTGAGGGGTGGGATGTGTCGGGAGTGGGGAAACGGCATTCATTGCCCTAGACAAGAAACAAGATCTACCACTAAGTGTTTTGTCGATTCACTGTGATAGTGACTAATAGGTAAAGAAGGAGTATGGAAGCCAGGCGATAAACAGAGCCTATCTACTCCTTAAGCAATTCAAGTTGGCAGACCAGTAATTTGTTTGAGTCACCAGCTCTAGGAAGGTTGTCATCCAAGACTGGAGAGGCCTCCCTCCCCTTTGGTTTAGTTTCAGAGTTTTCCTTCTCCTAGACGGGTGATCTGGTGGGATCTACTGGGTCCATCAGCCCTAAGAGGGATTGCTCCATGCCTTGGTCCTAATCCAGGTATTTCTGCGACCCCTCGTGGTTAGTTAATGTTACAGGGTTAGTTTGTAGAGGTTATATATCTAGTGAATAGTTACACTCCTCAGAGTGATTTCAGGACATGCAGTGGAAGCAGTTATGTTAGCAGGCTTGTTAGAAAGGCGTTAGTGCGGATTAAGACTTTTACCTTAGATTTTTCCATTTAACTTTGTGTTAGTTTAGGTACAGGATAGCGTTATAGTGTGAGTAGGTATTAGGATTTGAGCTAAGAATTTTGCCTAGTCACTGTATATTTAGATTTAGGAGGGTTAAGATGTGGGTGCAGTACAGTAAGGGTATAACTGGAGGTACATTTTAAGTCATGGTGTATTCCGTATGTATAATTAAGTAAAATAGATATTTGGGCAAGTTTTCAGTCGATGCAAATAGATAGAAGTTGTGTTAGTGTTTCTACTATTGAAGGGAGATAATTTCAGTTTTCATTTAAGAGTCATCGAGCGTTTTGCATAACAAGAAGTATTGGCTTTGGTTTAGTATTGTTTGTTGCAATACCATCTATTGTTATGCAATGAAGGTCGCTATGCCCTTAACTCATCAGAAGAAATAGCAACAATCAATCCGTCAAAAGGAATTGAAATGTGATTTGACATGGTAAAAATCCGAAAATTGGAAGAGAAGTTGCAGTTACTTTTATATTTTTTCATTACGCCATATTGAATTATTGAGAAATTCAATATGGCGTAATGGAAAAATATACAGGTAACTATATATATATATATATATATATATATATATATATATATATATATATATATATATATATATATATATAGTCTTAGAAGCTTTTAACCTGGAAAACTATATAAAAAAAATTTAATTTTTAGTTTTTTGTTGGAAAATTATTTTATCAGTAAGTCATTTAATCTCTTGCAGTCGCTAAATGAACTTGCTTTTTCGAACTCACAATAGTCTTAAGTTTTCAGGGATCATCAGTTGTTTACCATGAAAGACTGTTTCAGAGAATTAAAAAACAAAACAGTATATTAAATCATGGCTCCCCAGCAGTGTTGAACAAACGCCACCTCCCTTAGATAAAAACACAAAAACTGTTTCAGATAATGGATCCAGTTTTTGGTTCCAGATCAATTAGGCTTACATATTCATGTTATTAAAAAAATAAAAGCGAAAATATGTGTGTGTATGTATGTATGTATGTATGTATGTTTATGTCAGGTCATGTCATATGCTACTGGTACCATGTAACCCAGTACTACCTGTCTCATGGTTGGGTCACCGGCAACTAAACTGGTTCCCCACCAGACTTATTTGGTGAGGAGGGCGGCTAGTCTCCCTGAAGGATTAAAAACAAGACCTTCCAAAGGGCGAATGAACTCTTTTTCTGGGTCAATGGCCAACTAGCACTGTGTATATTTGTGTGTGTGTGTGTGTGTGTGTGTGTGTGTGTGTGTGTGTGTGTGTGTGTGTGTGTGTGTGTGTGTGTGTGTATATGTGTATTGGGGTAGAGAGGGCTCCCGTAAGCCGTGGTGAAGGCAACCTTTCTAGGACAAGCAAATCTCTGATTTAAAAAACCATAAAATGGAAGACCAGTACCCGCATTAAGCTGGTCTGCAGTTTAATTTGTTGCTGGCTATCTTGCTCTTGCTTGTTGCTGGATCTCAACATTTTGAACCGAGAGAGAGACTTAGCTGTCGTACAAAGCTAAGACTCTGTAACATCATATTTGTATAGATACTCCCTCGACATTTGAGCTCATGGATTTTAAATGTCTGAGGGAGTGGCACTCATCTGACAAGACGTTGCAATCATCATGTATGTATGTATGTATGTGTGTGCACTTTTTCTGTATGTCCGCAAAAGGCTTTTGGAGGAGGAGCGCTCGGTTGCTCACTCCTTCTTACAACTTTTTATATGCTGTCTAAATAATAATATGTACGAGTTACGAATGGGGGTTGTGTGTGTATTTAATTTGCCTGACTTTTACACGCTATTTTTTCCAGATTTTTCTATTGCCACTTGTGTCTTTTGCTTTTCAGTATAAAAAAAGCGAAACTGATTCAAAGCCAGCATTTTTCCCGGCGCAGAACGTCCAGAAAGCAATCAGCTTTGATCAATCTGGAGTTTCTCCTTATATCAGACAATTGCTATTCAATTTGGACGATCCCCCTTTTAATGGGGAACTGGGTTTTCCCCCAACATCTTGGGAAAAGCCGAAGTTAGGTAAACAACTGCTCCGCAGTAAATATTAACTCTGCGACTTCTATTTGACCTCATTATATCATTAAGTGCAGGCACCTGACAATTCTCTTTCTACTTAAATAAATTCAAATGTGTTTCAGTTACTCTTTCTTACTGGCCGAGCGGTTAACGAGTAACATTTTTTCACACTTTATTTTCCAACTTCGTCTCAGGACTTCGGTTTCGATCCTACCTACCTACCAAAAGTTTTTTTACCCCCCCCCCTCCCGCCAGAGCACAAACACCTGAGCAACGATTGTTTCATTTTATATAATATTTAAACAGGGTTATTACTTCGCTTATTTTTTTGTTTTTATTTACTCCACCCCCACCTCCACCCGAGCTCACACACCTTTAAACACTCGGGCAACGCTGGGTACCCCCGCTAGTATATATATATATATATATATATATATATATATATATATATATATATATATATATATATATATATATATAACACCTAAACAATGCTGGGTAAATCCAGCTAGTGGTATTTTAAAATGTATTAGTAAAAATTGTATTTCTGGTCATTAGATATATGGAAGTTCCAATTTGATACAAATGATAACCTAACTATGCAAATATTTCTAGGAGGTGGATACATTAGCGAGAAGGAGGAGGTTGTATTTCAACTTCCTGCCATGTTGTTCTTATGCTTATAAAAGTTGTACTTACATTAGGATCATGTCACGAGTTTTCAGTCCATTTTTATATTCACATAATCGATTATTAATTTAACTTAGTTCTCTTATTGGAAGCTTAATGTAATGGGCTTAATGACTACGATTGCAGACCATAGATTAGGTCATATATTGAGTTATAAATATATTAATCTAATTAGATATATTATGGTCATTTTTTTTTCTTTTTTACTATTGGGTCACCACTTATCGAAGCCAAGAATTACTCTAGGATAACTGAGAGTTTGTTATTTAAATTCTTTGGTCTAACATGAATTGGAACACATACATAGAAGACATTACCAAGACTGCTGCAAATAGCTTCCTCTACTGTACTAGAAAAATACTCACACCTGATATAAATAAGAATCTATATTAAAGTGAAAATGTGTATGTGTGTGTGAGGACACTTCTCAACCTATATACTCAACTAATTTTTTATCTACAAACTTGAAATTTGGTATATAGCGTATTTAGACAAGTGGAAAACTTTTTAATAGGTTTTCATCCGGAAAAAAGGTTGCTAAGGGGTGAAAATTTAAAAATTGGTACATTGAGGTTGCCAGATTTTTATCTGTTTGTCAACTGTTTCACAACTGCGCATGCATGGTCAAGAAACATGACAGCTTCTTTATCTTTACAATAAGATTTTTTTAAAACACTTTATAAATGTTTTTGTAAACTGGTCGAATGGTTATCGTACTTGACTCAATGTCTTTAGGTTTTGGTTTCGATCTCAGCTCGAGTATTTGTTTTTTACTTACAAGAAGTGAACTGTTTAGAAAAAACATAATTCGCATGTCTCAGTTTCTGTATAAATTAAAACATAATATTTATGTGTATTTTTTGACTGGGCAATGCCGAGCGGCCTGCTAGTATCTTTATGAAGCCACCATTCACCCACCCATGAAATATTGTTGCCACATATGGACCGGTGCATCAACCAGTAGTCCTCTCTATTGGGCAGATCCAAAAAAAGTCTCCAATTTAATAGGTCTCGGTCTGTCAATCAAGCTCCAATTCCTACCTGATCACCACAATGTTGCATTTCTGTGGTTGTTTTACAGGTACTCTAATGGAATGTGCTTTGACGAACTTGTACCATCCTGACTAACCCGACAAGCAGCAAAATCCCACACTTACATTGTAAAGGTCTCCTGATACCAAAAAGCCATTCTATTCTGATAGTTTCTTTCCTTAATCAAATTCCCTCCCTATTTTCTGCTTCTCTGACTGTACTAAAATGTAGGAATTTAAATGTAATGAGAAGTTGGTGGGGCCTCTCGATGCCATATTAGTGGGTAATTGTTACGGCTTTACCTTATCATGTTCTACAAAAATAAAAATTTTTTTTTTAATTCTTTGTTTCTTTTTCTCTCTTAGTTTCCCCTCTCTGTTCTGCTCTAAGCAAGTATGACGACCTAGTCCACAAATTCCGAAATTCCATCATGACAAGTTTCAAGAAAAAATACACGATTAAACCCGGTTCTCCAACTTCCAACCTAGATCCCCACTGCCATGTCTCATTCTCCAACATCAGGGGTCTACGTTCTAACCTTCCAGAGGTTGAAACCCAATTACAGGAGACTAAACCAGACCTTTTATTTTTGAGTGAAACTGGCATTGGACAAGCTATTTCCCTAGAAGAGTTCACAATTAAAGGATACTCTAACTTAACTTCTAAATCTGACCCCCAAGATCGCCATGGGCATGGAATATGTGCCTATATTAAAGATGGCTTTCCATGTGGTAGGGACATCTCCAGAGAAGATCCTAACTTACCCTATATGTGCTTCAGGGTTGCATTAGTTCACACTACTGCATTTATATTTACTCTCTATCGCCCCCACAACAGCGGAGTTACTATCTTTAAAAGCATATCTGAGAAAATTGACCAACTCCTATCTGCTTATCCTTCAACTGACATTCACGAATGTGGAGACTTCAATGTTTGCAACGTGAAATGGTTGACCCACTCAAACAAGACCGATGATGAGGAGAGGTTCTGTCATGATTTCTCCATTGCCTATGACCTCACTCAGATTGTTCAGGAACCCACCCGTGTGCCCGACAATGACGGCCAGTATGCAAGTCTACTAGACCTTTTTCTCACAACTTGCCCTGAACTATGTTCAGTTTCTGTTCTGTCTCCTCTTGGATCTTCCGACCACTCTGTTGTATCACTTAAGATAAAAATGAAATGTAATAAGTTCCCAGACGTACCTCTCCATCATACAGTATATCGATACGCTAAGGCTGACTGGGATAGCTTCCGTACATTTATATCGGATCTACCTCTGCATTCCATGTTTAAAAAGGATGTGTGCTCTATAGTATCAGACCTGACAGAATGGTTAATTGTAGGTATAGACCGTTTCATACCCTCGAAAAAGTTTCAGCAAAAACCCAACAGCCAGCCATGGGTCTCTCCAGAATGCGCTGCTGCCATTGCACACAGAAATCACTTTTTCCACTGCTTCCAACGTAATAGATGTATGGAAACTAAATCCGCTTTCAGGACTGCCAGCAACCATTGTAAGAAAGTAATAAAGAATGCAAGAGAGTTGTATGCTCAGTCAGTCAAGTCCAAAGTAGCTGAACAGCGGCATGGTTCCCACCAGTTTTGGCAAATAGCAAATAGAATCCTGAACAGAAGTGTGTGCTCTATCCCAACTATCATCAATGAACCTGAGGTAATCTCGTCAGCATCAGACAAAGACAAACTATTTGCCAAGAACTTTGCAGCTAATTCTACCCTTTGCGACCAAGGCCGCCAACCCCCAATATTTCCACCTGTATCAGAAAACACACTATGTGATATACATATATCTGTACGTGATGTTGCCAAGCTAATTAAAAACCTTGATTCCAGTAAAGCAACAGGCTCTGACGGTATTCTAATTATAGTACTCAAAAAACTTCAACCAGAACTAGCGCCCATACTTACAAAACTGTTTAAATGTTGTCTTAAGGAGAATAGCTTCCCATCACCCTGGAAAATCTCATCAGTATGCCCTGTGTTTGAGAATCCAGGTGATTGCTCATCCCCCTCTCAGTACAGGCCAATAATTCTCTGTGCGTCATGAGTAATTTACTGGAATCTGTGTTAAATACAGAAGTAATCAACCATCTAAACAAAAATAACCTTCTTAGTGACACTCAATATGGTTTCCGTTCTGCTAGATCTACAGCAGATGTGCTTACAGTTAGGATTAGCAAATCTCTTGACGGAGGCAACCTTTCTAGGGCAATTGCTCTTGACATATCTAAAGCCTTTGATAGGGTATGGCATAAAGGTTTACTTCACAAGATCTCTAGCTATGGTATAGCTGGAAATGTCTTCTCAATTATTAAATCCTTTCTTTCTGATAGATTCATAAGAGTAGTAGTTGAGGGGCAAAAATCAGAAGTTCACAGTATTAATGCTGGAGTCCCTCAGGGGTCCATCCTGGGCCCAACTCTATTCCTGATCTACATTAATGATCTTCCAAATGACATCCTTACATCATTTGTAGACATTTATGCTGATGACACTACCATTTATGGTAGCACATCTAAGACAGTAAGCGACCAAGTCCTCTCCGATTCTTTCTCCTCTGATCTTGAACACGTGGTACAATGGGGAAAAGGAGTGGTTGGTTACTTTTAATGCATCTAAAACCAAGCTTCTCTCTTTACATCATCAACACTCTGATCCACATCTGGCATCAATTGAAATGAATGGCTCTCGTCTTCAGGAGGACTCAGGTTTTGACAAGCTTCTGGGCTTGACCTTTACTCCTGATTTTAAATGGAACACGTACATCAAATCTGTTGCCAAGGCCGCTGGAAAAATGGTGAGATCTTTTTATCGATCCAGTAGATATCTCACTGCTGATGCAATTCTCTATCTATATAAGAGCCAGGTACGTCCAAGGATGGAGTACTGTTGCCACATCTGGGCAGGAGCTGCTAGAAAGGACTTGTTCTGCCTTGATAGAGTTCAAAACAGACTTCGTAGCCTCGTAGGAGATATCCTTTTCTCTTCCCTGCAACCTCTATCTCACAGAAGAGATGTTGCGAGTTTGTCTCTGATGTATCGTTATTTTCATGGAAAGTATTCGACTGAGCTTCAGTCTATAGTCCCCACTCGCTAAACTTTCACAAGAAACACTCGTCTAGCTGAAAACACTATCAATAATTCCCCCCACTCTTTATCTGTGCCTAAACCTAAACGTAGATTCCATGAACAAAGCTTCTTTCTTCGAACTGCACACCTGTGGAATTGTCTTCCGTTTTCCTGCTTTCTGGCTGACTACAATATGGTTGTCTTCAAGTCTAACGTAAACAAGTTCTTGATGAGCCGTTCCATATAAGTTAACAAATTTAACGAATTGATTACTACATTGTCCAATTTCTACTGTACACTCTTTAATCCTTATCCTCGAGTGGCCTCTTGGCCTTGATAATGTGTTGATGCCTGTTTAACAAAAAAAAAAAATCACATAATCCGACCAATCATCTCTAAAACTTAAACCTGGCAACAATTAAAAAATCATAAGTAATCCAATTTACAAAATTCCCACTACTTATGTTTACTACGCTATAATTACATTGGCTAATGTATACTCATTAACCCTTATCCTCGAGTGGCCTCTGCGCCTTGATAAGTGGTGACTTCTGTGTAAAAAATAAAGAAAGAAAAAAAAAGATAAATCTTGCTGTCCAACTCCCCATTTAGAGTGCTCCTGGGGGCATTGTCCCTTACGTCTCATGTGTCTTGTTTAGAGTGAATATGAGTATTAAACAAAAAAAATGGAAGATACATAGTTCAGCTCTGATCTTGGATTCCTTCTTCCAATACATTCACAGCAAAAACTCGTCTTCTACCACAACAAAGAAAACCTTTTTTTTTTCTTCCTTAGTGTGCATAGTGTCAAGTGGAATTTCCACAACAGGACATCTGTGTAAAGGGCTTCCATCTGTGAAACACATTGGCATGGAACTGCTTCCCACAGATTACTGCTTGATCGTCTTCAAAAACCAATGTTAAAAGATTCCTATTAAGAAACATTTCTACAAGGATTTGAACCTGATCTCGATAATCAGTCCATCATATTAACCCTTATCCCTGAGTGACATCTGGCCCAGTGACGATTTTATAAAAATAAAAAGGGAGAGGTGGAGTTAATTATATGGAAATAATTGTTATCCAAAAGATGAGGAACACTATGAGAGTGCTAACATTAATCAATGATATAAATTGATTATTATTTATGTGACAGTTTATGGCAAGAATTTATTGACATTGCATTTGAAGATGACCAAGTTAATGGAAACAGTTCTGTGATGATGTGCTCTACTGATGGGAAACCCTTGCAGAAGGTCTGTACATAGAAATTCATGCCTGACACTAGGCACTTGGAGGGAGACAAGAAAGTCTTTTTTTTGTTGTAGTAATAAAATGAGTTTTTGCTGCGAATGTCTTCTAAATATTGGAACTTGGTCGAGTATCATCCATGGAAAAAAATTTTTTAGTAAAAAGAGAGGCTAACAACATATTTTCTGTGAGAACGTGTTGTAAGGAAGAGAACAGATCATTTCACGGTATATTTCAAAATCGACCTTGTACTTTGTGAAGGCAGGAAAGAGTACTCAATGAGGCGACTCCCCAGATGTGACAGCAGTATTCCATCAAGAAGGATGCAAAGACACTATCTAGATCTCTACTGGAAAGACACAGAAAGTACTGAAATTTTGGAAAAAGTTACTGCTACTCAAATTTCAGAGAAAGCTGTGTCCAATGTCAGCAAATACTTGGTGAGCTGTCCCCTTTTGCCACTCCTATAAAACTTTTACAGCAAGAACTAGTCTTCTACTACAACTGCAAAGAACTTTCCTTTCTTCCTCTGTATATCTAAAATCAAGCAGAGTTTCCATGGACAGAGTTTATTATCAAAAACTTTCCATCTGTAGAACACATTACCTCATGGATGCTTCCCTGCAGGGTACAATATGGTCGTGTGCAAGCCGAATGTCACAAATACTTGTTGAGCTGTTCTCTTATGTAATAAAATTTTGTCCATTTTGTCTATTGTTTTTAATCATTTTATGTCCATTGAATGGATTGGATGGCTTTTAGAAATTTACTTCCAAACTAATCTACCTCTGTACAGTGCCAGTGTGATGCTTGGGCAAATATTATTCATATCTAATGAATTTTGTCGACTCTTTAGAATAACAGAAATTAATGAACTGATGCTCATATCTTAACTGATTGTATATTTTCACTCCAGAATATTTATTTTATCACTTCACCTCCAATATTTACAAATTACATACACAACAAAGTTTAAGATTCAAAACTGTTTATATATCTAAGAACAAAAGTAAGCATTAACTAAGTCAAAAGTGCCAAACTAATCTTTCAACTTCCATGGTAGATACTCGACTGAGCCCCAATCTCTTTTCCCACTCCCATAAAACACAATCAAATTTGGTCCATTTTCATTCATCGGTTTCAATCCTCTTATACTATTATTTATCACCCAAATAGCAATCTCATTAACCATTATCCTTGAGTGGCTTTTGGCCTTGGTAAGTAGTGACTCATTAGCAGAAAATTATGTTTATTTTTAATAATTTTTTTTCCTTAAAGGTTAATATTCAATTTAGTGAGGGCATATAAAGATAATAACGCACTACAAGTTTTCAGATTATTTTTTTATAACCTCTCATCCAATGTGCACAGATACTTCAGCTAGTTTTAGATAAATTATGTAGTTTTGCTCTTATCCCTAACCCTTGTCCTAACCCTAAGTATTCTTAAACAGAGAGCATCTGTAATTTAAAACTAGTCAACAAAATAATATTTATTCCTTTTGTATTAATTGGATTACCTGAATTACTGTTCTTATCTTGAGGATTATTTTCACAATGTTTCAGCCGATGTAACCTCCAATTGATTTCAAATGTATCTTCTCTAACCAGAATCATTTTGTTGAACTTTGCATGGAATTTTGAATGGAACTTTTTATTTAATCTACAGAGGTAGTATGTTCTTATTCCTTCAGTCATAACTAAGAAGAAGTCCTAAGTAATTTGCAACTGTATTTTGAGTGTCATTTGTATTGAAGATTAAACTTTCAACCTTCAGAAAAGTGTAACTTACAACTGAATTTACCAAGTACTTTATCCATGACACCACAGGTATTTGTGAACAAAATACACTTGAAGAAGGTCGAAGGTTATATTATGAAAATAACACTCCAGATGACAACAGCAGTCTGAATAATCCAATTAATTCAAATTATCAATCCTCATCTAAAAAATATTGCAAAAACTAATTTATTCTTTTATATTTCTTTAAATTAGCCGAATTTATACAAGCACAAAAATTGTGAATATTTAAAAATATTTGTAATCATTGGGTCAATTTATTCTGCAAACAAAAATATTGGCTTTTACGACATCGGTGAACTAGTAATTTTCTTTATTTCATAAACAATATAGCTGAAATATATGAAATATACAAGAGAACAATTAAAAATAAGTTATGATAACTTCAAATGGCATTAATATAATACCGAAAGTGTGTCACATTCCAGTAGTTATAAGTAAATTATTCATTATTCCTCTGTGGTATTCTGTACATTAAAAACAATATAAGTTGCTAGCTCATTATGACAACGGTCATTAAATTGTTGCTTCCAAAATCTACAAAGAAACGTTTTGTTCCTGGATTTACAGTTTTAACCTGAAAATAGCATCAGAGAAACCAATGCTATTTTATTTCTGAATTTTGGAGATGAGGATTGAAAATTCGCATTATTTAAATTAGTATAGAATTTAATGCAATATGAGAACCATTAATTATAAAGAATAAAGTCACAATTAATATATATAATGATGAGCGGCATTTGGTTTCGAAATGGCATGGCCTAAAGAGGTTTCTTTTTCTTTTTCTCTTATACTTTTCCTTATTGTTCTGATGATATAATAAAGTTATATATAACTTTTATTCCTTATCTTGTATTTAATATATAAGTTTGATGGTTAAATTTTAAATTCTGAAAAAACAACATATAGACACATATATTCGAATTAAGAATTTATTCTTTGACAAAAGGAATATATAGAAGGGGTATGTTAATTTCCTTAATCCATGGATTTTCAACAATGGCTCATGTCAACAGAGGAAATGAAATGCGGTTAGCAAAATGTTCAGCTGTGAATGGACGCTTATTTTGCTTTTCAGCACAATTATTGAAAATAGTTTTTTGAGTGGTTGTGGATAATTATATGGAAAAATTTTATGAAAAGAGAAGTTGATACAACCTAGGCAGTCCATTATCGGCAGGAGTACAATGTCCTTCGGGGTTATAAATCCAGGTGGGCAGAAAATAGGTCCAGGGGAGAAAGTAATATTCCCATATAGCAAAAGCATATTGCTCCTTATTGATTTTTCAAAAGATATACGGGGCAGCCGTATTCGTTGGTGCATTGAGTGTGTGTTGGTTGATGTAGTCCAAAAGCTTTCTCGGTGTTGACAAAGTGTATCCGATGTTGGGTTGATGTACCATTCCATTGTAATTATCCCCGTGAGCAATAGAATTTGAGCATTGAGCATTTGAGCATTGAGTTATGTATGCAATGGACCTCAAAATTAATAGTATGGGTAGCAAAGTAGCAAAATAATCCGGGAGATGATATTCAGAACGCGTTGGAGGATTGGCTTCTGGTATGAGTCCCGGTAGAAAGATAGTTTGCTTTCTTGTTGATAGTGAGTGAGGGAAGCCTTTTAGATGAAGGAAAGAGGAGAGTGGGGTGAAGTAGAGAGGGTAAAGAGAGAGAGGGGAGGGTTAAAATTGGGTAAGCACACAGGTACTTAATAGAATGTTTTTTTTTGGGGGGGGGGGATTTGTATTTTAGTATTCTTTAAAAGGGTTGACCTCTTGATTTTAAGTTCAAATGGGAAATGGATATTCTTGTGATTTTCAATAGAAGTGTGCGTGATATGGGGTGGGTGTGCTGTTTTTGCTGTGTGAATGGGTGAGTGGGTGAGGTGGCGATAGAGACGAGTCATGCTTTTCCTTTTTGGCTAGGATCACCTAGAAAGTATTACTTCAAGTAATATCTATCAGGATCTTCATCTGAAGTCTATCAGTGTCTTATCTCGCGTATTTAATATATATATATATATATATATATATATATATATATATATATATATATATATATATATATTCAGACGTTTAGATAAGAAAAGCCATTGGTACCATCGGTTTCAAACCTGACAATAGGGAACCGTTTTAGGTCTATAAACAGATGAAATAGATTGGCTGAAGTGGGAACTAAAATGACAGATCGGCTGCTGGGCAGCAGTTTGATTCCCACCAGTTTTGGCAAATAACAAACAAGGTCTTGAACAGAAGTGTGTTTTATCCCAACCATCATCAATGGACCTGAGGTAATCTCGTCAGCATTGGACAAAGCCTTTGCCAAACCTTTGCCAAACCTTTGCCAAGAACTTTGCTGTTTATTCTACCTTATGCGATCAAGGCCGCCAAACCCCATATTTCTTCCTGCATCTGAAAACATACTATGCAACATACACATATCAGTGCATGATGTTGCCAAGCTAATCAGAAAACCTTGATTCCAGTAAAGCAGTTGGTTCTGACAGCATTCCAATTATAATGCTAAAAAAATTTTTATCAGAACTAGCTCCCATGCTTACAAAGCTGTGTAAGCATCGTCTTAAGGAGAATTGCTTCCAACACTTTGGAAAACCTCATCAGTATGCCCTGTATTTAAAAATTCAGGTGATCAGTATAGGCCAATGTCTCCTGTGTGTCATGAGTAAGTTGCTGGAATCTGTGTTAATAGCGAAGTAGTCAACTATATCAACAAAAATAACTTCCTCAGAGACATGCGATATGGTTTCTGTTCTGCTAGATCTACAGTAGATGTGCTCACATTTATATCTCATAGGATTAATGAATCTCTTGATGGAGACTTCCTTTCTAGGGCAATTGCTTTTGACACATCAAAGGCCTTTGATAGAGTATAGTATAAAGGTCTGCTCCACAAGATCTTCAGCTATAGTATAGCTGGAAATGTCTTCTCAATTATTAAATCATTTCTCTCTGATAGGTTCATATGAGTAGTGGTTGATGGGTAGAAATCAGAAGCTCATTCTCTTCCTGATCTACATCAATGATCTCCCAAATCACATTCTAAGATCATTTGTAGACATTTATGCTGACGACACTTCCATCTATGACAACACTTCAAAGGCTGTAAATTATCAAGTTCTCTCTGATTCTCTCTTCTTTTATCTTGAGCACGTGGTGCAATGGGGAAAGAGGTGGCTGGTTAATTTTAATGCATCTAAAACCAAACTTCTATCTTTGCATCATCAATGCTCTGATCCCCGTGTTATAAAATAACACGAGCGTATGGAAGCAAGGAGAACAAACGAAGTAATTTGGTTTCAACCTTTATTGAGGGTCAAAGTGAATAAGCATATATATCCTCAATCAAAGCCGGAACGGTCAGCTGGGCGTCAGGAAGGCCGGAATAGGGATTAGAGAGGTAGGGATCCTGGCCAGATCAGGTTCGGGCAGGTACAGGGGCCTAGATGCTGGTACGGTCTAGGGATGACGTCCGGGACTGGAACAAGCGGTGATATGGTGACTAGGCGCTTTGAATCAAACTGCTGTCGCTGAGCTGCCGCTGCTACTGCTGGATGGAGCTGAAGGGAACGGCTATTGCTGCTGCCGCTGCTGCTGCTAGAAAGTTGAGGGGAACGGCTGTCGCTGCTGCTGCTGCTGGATGGAGCTGAAGGGAACGGCTATTGCTGCTGCCGCTGCTGCTGCTTAGAAAGTTGAGGGGAACGGCTGTTGCTGCTGCTGCTGCTGCTGCTAGAAGGTTGAGGGGAACGGCTGTCGCTGAGCTGCTGCTGCTGGATGGAGCTGAAGGAAACGGCTATTGCTGCTGCCGCTGCTGCTGCTAGAAGTTGAGGGGAACGGCTGTCGCTGAGCTGCTGCTGCTGGATGGAGCTGAAGGGAATGGCTACTGCTGCTGCCGCTGCTGCTGCTGCTAGAAAGTTGAGGGGAACGGCTGTCGCTGAGCTGCTGCTGCTGGATGGAGCTGAAGGAACGGCTGTCGCTGGTATGGTGCAAAGGGTTGAGGGGAACAGCTGTATCCGCTTCTACTGGTAGCGAGGCGACCTGCTCTGGCCAGCGATCTGCTGGAAGACTGACTTTTTCTCTGACGGCCGGCTTATTTATACAGCACGTGCGGACGTAGTAAAAGGCACATCGGCTCCGGCGTCAAAATGGCCGTCGTATTTTTTATTTGTGTTTGTTTTTTGTGCTTTAATGAATTGTAGAGAATTATCTGTTTGGTGTGTGTATGCATGTGTTACATCGATTTAAAGCTGAGAAAGTTGTGAATGTAACCTAGTTGGTGTCGTATTGTTGGGGTGTTTTGTGGAATCATTATTTGCGTTTTTATGCTATCTGAGTTGCGTTTACGGTAGTGTCTGTGATTTTTTATTTAGGTTTTTTCTTTTGCTGTGCAACTTTCTCTGGAGGTTTTCTATGTTGAAGTAAGGTGCGAGTTATTTTAATGATGTGTGTATCTAAAGAGATGGGATTTGAAATTGTCCTGTGTATTATTGTGTTTGACTACGTTGTAACGGCGAACAGATTTGTCTTAGGGTCGCCATTGTTGCTGCCGTCATTGCCTTGCTGATTTCCGGTTTATTCATGGAAATGTGGAGAGATATGCGAATATAACACCCGTCTGCCATTAATTAAAATGAATGGTTCTCATCTTGGGGAGGCTCCGTGTTTTGACAAGCTTCTGGGCCTGACCTTTACTCCTCCTTTACTCCTCCTTTACTCCTAATCTGAAATGGAACCTGTACATCAAATCCATTGCCAAGGTCGCTGGAAAAATGGTGGAATCATTCTACCGCTCCAGTAGATATCTCACTGCTGATGCAATTCTCTACCTGTATAAGAGCCAACAGAGTTCAAAATAGACTTTGTAGCCTCTTGGGAGATGCCCTTTTCTCTTTCTTCCAACCTCTTTCCCACAGAAGAAATGTTGTGAGTCTGTCTCTGCTTTATCATTATTTCCATGGCAAGTTCTCACCTAAGCTCTAATCTATGGTTTCCTCTCATCAAACTTTCATGAAAAAAACTCATCTAGCTGAAACCACTATCAATAATTCCCCCCCCACTCTTTATCTATGCCTAAACCTAAACGTAGGTTCCATGAACAAAGCTTCTTTCTTAGAACTGCATGCCTGTGGAACTCTGTTTCATTTTCCTGCTTTCCAGTTGACTACAATATGGTCTCTTCAAGTCCAATGTAAACAAGTTCTTTATGAGCCGTTCCCTTAATTTACCAAATTTCCACTAATTATGATTACTACGATATTGCCCTATTGACTACCATACACTCTTTAACCTTTATCTTCGAGTGGCCTCAGGCCTTGATAAGTGGTGACTCCTTTGTAAAAAAAAAAAAGAAAAAAAAGAGAGCTTGAATTAAAACGATAAATCAGCTGAAGAGAGCTTGATATTGGGAACTAAAACGGTTCCTTATTATCAGATTTGAAACCGACGATACCGATGGCATATCTTATCTAAAGTTCTGAAAATAAAATATAAATATTACGCTCTTATTTTGGAAACTTTTTCCTTATAATAGAGCACTCTGCTGGAATTATTTTTCCGGAAAATATGATTAGGTATATATATATATATATATATATATATATATATATATATATATATATATATATATAATTAAATAATAATTATTCATTTATACCGACAGACACTAGTGTTTCATGCTTACGCAATCATCAGTGTATGATAACAATTCTTGCCAGTCATGAGATTTGAATCTAGGCACAAAGCCATCTTTTGCTCCATTTGCTGAGCCTCTACCTCAGGACCACAGTAATAAGGAGTATCTATAGTGATTAAGTCGTAAGATTGTAAATCTAAAAACAAGAATAGGTTGATGATTCTTAAAATTCATACAAGAATTGTTCATAAGTACATTGTAAAATTTAGTTGTAAGTTACACTCTTTCTGGAGGTTGAAGGTTCAGTGCTTAGTGTGAGTGACACTCAAAAATGCAATTACAAATTACTTAGCACATCTATCCAATCATGGCTAATGGAATGAGACCATTCTGCCCCCACAGATTAATTAAAGGGCTCTGTTTGAAATTCCATGCAGATTCCTGAGTTCGATAAAAAGATTCCCAAGTTTGGCAAGATACACCTAAAAAAGCTCGGAGATTACATCGACCAAAACGTTATGAAAATAACACTCAAGATGAGAACAACAGTCCAAAGCATGCAAATAATACGAATAATTTCTCATGCATTTTTACAGTAAAAATTTTCCAACACAGAAATATATTAAAAGATCTTTGATTAACTGTGAATTCTTGAGCTTTGAATTTCGTCTCTGGAGACCCAACGTATTATTTGCTTTTCATGTTTTATTTATACTAATAAAAGAAAAATACCCGTCCCAGGACTAGTAAAATGAATTCTCTGAACAGAACAGCTTTGCACCGCTTACAACAATTAAAATGGTGATATAATGGTACTAAAACTTATGCTTAGAATCCTTTTCTTTCTTTTTTTTTTTTTCAATTTTGATCATGATTTCCATTCTGGAAAATCTCTAAAATTTAAGCATCAAGCTTAAGAAGTAATTGGAATTTTGCTAATTTTGGATCTAATAACTATGGCTCAAGTTTAATATAAATCTGAAATATTGCAAGTTTCAAATGGGAGGTTGCATTTATATCATACCTCATAAAAACCTTTACAATACTGCAAAGAAACTGAAATTAGGAAAATATTGTATTTGTGCAGAATTTGAACCAGACATAACTAACCATCCATTCAGCTTTTCTCAAAACATGACGTCATTAGTTCAGGTTTGACTGTAATCTGACATAAGATGTCAATCAATAGGTGTCAAAGGAGCAGACGATCTTTGAGGAAACTATTGGAAGAAAAAATCAATAAATTAAGTAAATAACACACCCTCAAACGGCCGTTCCTAACAACTGATGAATATCTCCACTAGGGATCAACAGTGGCAGACACCAGAAGATGTCATTTAATATTGCCAAACAAAATAATTAATCGCTGCAAAGAAAAATTGTGTGCCTTGTGGTGAGAGGTGAAGTTGATCCATTAAGGATGGATGTGGCTGGAGGTGTACCAAAATTAAATACTGGCAATAGATGTAATGCGGGATCAGCTGGGAACTTCTCGACAGTTATGTTTTCGAGTTTATGTGGAGACAGAAATTTGGTAATGACACTTTTGTCTCCATCGTGAGCCATATATCGGAAAGCAAGTTGGCGGTTAGCAAAGTAATTAATAAGTTATTAATATAGAATGAAACTCCATTGTGTTGTTTCTTATTCTATAGGTATCTGATTTTTTAAACATTTTTACTGTTATTTCATCCTCGTATGTGAGTAACAGTTCTCTACCTTGTTGATGGGATATGGATATCTGATTAACCTTCTTTATACTGCTGAACATCGAGTTGGAGATGTCTAACATTACTGAATACTCTTTACTCTCTAACCTTTTAAGAGGGAAATCACTTGCCAGTCTCGTTACACCGGTGTATTTTCCTATAATCTATACTATTAATAAAATTCTAAATGTTTATTTATTTATGTGTGTGTGCCTATATATCAATAAAACTTTCGAATGGATGCACCGAATTGAAACATTCTTTTTTCCCTGAAAGATGTTAGTCCCTAGATTGTCCTTATCTATATATGGTTCATAACGAACAATGCCAAGTTACACAAAAAGCCTGAAATAAGGGTTTTGGGGCCGTTTTGTGCAATTGTTGAAAAAGTTACCTGCCCATGTCAATGGAATTTAGCAGTCTTTTTTTTTGTTTTTTTTGTTTTGTATTTTCCGTATACAGTCATGGTAACATCTTTCAGCATATAAACAGAACTTGTGTCACCATGGATAACGCATCTGACTATGGATCAAAAGATTCCAGGTTCGAATCCTGGCAAGTTTGTGATAATTTTTACCATCATTTTACCCAACATTATCCTTACCCTTAGTTAGGGTATTTTTGTTTTTTTTAGTGATTTTGCTTTGTACATATGGGAATTTCCCATACTCCGAGTTCACAGGGTAAGCATTGATGGTAAGACGATAATGAGTGTACTTGATGTTGAGTGTACTCGATTTTGTGTTTGACTCAGTGTTGTGTGTGTCGATGCGGCGCAGCCGCTAGTTTGAAATAATTACCAAGGATTAAAAATGAACATTTTTATTTTAGTTTAAAGCAATTAGTGAAAGAGGAGGCAAATATAAAAAAGGAAAGTAAACAGAGACGTCTGTTAGAAAAACAGAGAAAGATTGTCAGTTTGGAGAGAAGAAAGAGATGCAAACATACAAAATATTTTGAAAGAGAGACAGGCAGAGAGATAGAGAGCAACTTTCATCATGTTTATTAGATCTATAAAGAAGTTTGTAGTTAGAGTTATCAATATAAATGGTACATTCTTTTTTACTTCGTATTAAACAAAATGTCCTAAAGTCTTTATGTTATCATAATAACATATTATAATAATGCCGGGACAAATAGTACCCATTTTCCATTCTAATTAAAGTAGGCTGTAATAAAAGGTTCATCTGACTCTAAAGATGAATTAATAGACGACATCGAAGCTTTACATAAAAATACTTATTATTTGGGCTGTGCTGAAAGGAATTCAAACAACTAAGAGTCAATCTTTATAAAAGGTGCAATGCGATTTGGTAGATATTTGCCATATTAGCTATTTGGGAAAAATAACAAAATTCACCTTGCCTAGATGATGTGCTTCTTCTTCTTCTTCTTCTTCTTCTTCTTTTTTTTTTTTTGAGTTGTCAGCCATTTTAGTTTCAGAAATGAAGAGAAGAGAAAAGAAATGTTGTTCAAACAAAATGGCAGTATCAATCCACAGAAACTTTGAATCGTAAAAGTTTGCAGATGAAGAATAGTGTTTCCATAAGGTAGCTAATCTGAAGAAGTCCTGAAATGAAGAGCAAAGTTTTTTCTCATGTGAAGATGAAAAAATATGTGCCGGAATTCTAAAATTTCCAGCATGTTCTATTTTCTGATTGGTTGCTAGCAGAACATGACTCCATTTGATCGGTTGGTTCCTATTGCCCTTATAAATTTTATTCAGTACAGGACCATGGGAAAAAGAGCTCTCAGTCAGAAGCATTCACCACACTGGATGTTATATTACCAACCAAACAGGAAAAGTGTTCACGAACTAAAGATCAAGGTGGACACAGGTGCAGAGGGAAATACACCCCCCCCCTTATGGGATTTTGAGCACATTATCTCTTCTCCAAGATACTCCCACTCGAGTGGCATGGCAGAACATTACGTACAAACCATCAAAGTAGACATGAAGAAAGCTATACTGAGCAAGCGGGACATAAACATGAGCATATTGTGCCTCCGATCAACTCTGATGGATCATGTTATCCCATCCCCGGGAGAACTACTATTTAATCGTATACTGGTCAGTAATCCCCTACAAAATGCAGCAACCAAAATGTCCGAAAAGAGGAAATTCAAGATCGCCTACTACAGAGACAGTTGTCGCAGAAAAGACAATATGATAAACATACTAAGGATCTCCCTAATCTTAGCACAGGACAACGGGTGCAAGTACAAGACAGGGACATGAAAAGATGGACTTCAGCGATCATCAGACAAGCTTGCACTGAACCGTGATCCTACATTGTTGAGACACCAACCGAACCGGTTCTTTACAGAAACGGCAGGCATCTCAAGAAAGATGCCCACATTTCCAATACAACACGGACATTTCTGCATAATACACTGCCGCATCACACTCAGCTTACATCACCTAATATCCCAAGCATAAATCCTGCAGAAACTCCCAACACACACACCGGCATCTGCACTCCCCTGCAAAACACAGACCTGTACATAAAACACAGTCCAGTAATAGCAAACCATCTGGAACAATCACAAGATCGGGTCATGTCATAAAACCACCCAGAAGGTACAACCTATAGGAAGGGTTCATACTTGGGACCTCTATCAGCAAACTCTGTTTGAATATTGATTTCTTTAATGAAAGGGGGATGTCATGATATAGATTATCTTATCCTGTTTGTTTTGCAATTTGGCTCTACGAGTTGCGTCCCTTTGAATCAGAATAATACATCTCTTTGTAGCTCAATGACGTCTCATTATTTCTTCTCCTTATTATAACCTATTTGTATCAACAAATATCCTAAAGAGGCACAACAGATATACCCAGTGAACCAAGTGCAAATGAGACACAAAAATTGCACTCAGAGGGACGGTTAGAATCTTTAAAAGATCTATCGGTTGTAATGTATGAGATAGCAGGCTGTCAACCAATAGGATGCCCCATCCACAGCTTGAACAAACTGATAAGAAAATTACTTAAAAATTGATTACATCATGAATAATAAATCGTATACTTATAAAACTGCGGATCTAATCTTATTTATTGACTTGCTTTTTACTGTATATAGCATATGACACAAAAAAAGTCCTCGTGCACAGCGGATGACGTCACAAAAAAAAACGAATGGCGTACATAAATAGTTTAATTGAAAAAGTGTTTTTACGTATTTCACGCTTTGTAATATTTTAAGTGAAAATTGAAAGAATTTATTTCTAATGTTAGTTTTTAATTTTAATGTAAACTTTTAACAAATCGTGAAGAAGAAAAAATACGAAGAAGTAAAAAGAAACTGTAAATGCAACCGGATGGCCGAGTGGCCAGCCTCGTTTTGATCAACCAATCAGATAACGCCTTGTATATCTTTATCTAGTGACACTGAACGACATGAGAAGGCCGGCATTTTGAAAATCCCTTCAAAACTTTTAAGAAGGTCATACTTTTATTTAAATATACCGTCAAAGATGGCATCTGATCCTAATCTCAAAGGAAGGGCTCATCTTTTTAAAAACAAAGGGAAAAATGCAGAGGTAAGGGAAAAGATACTCTTTTTTGTCTTTATTTTTTTTTTCTATAGTAATCAGACTATTGCTCTTTTTACACTGTATGTGTGTCAATAATCTTATTTTAGTTTTTTTTTCTTTTCTACATCTCAGATTAACGTTACGCGTTTACGGAGGTTTTTAAGAATGGCTACAAATGTTTGTTATACTTACCTACAATATTTTAAAGAAATAGAAAGAAAAATGGCTTTCTCATAACTTTAAAAATGTTGACGCTTAAGAATAGAACGGACTCTTAACAGATAAGCATGTGCTACTCAATTTAAGTGGACGTAAAATCGGGGATCAATGTGATATCTTTGAAAACCTTTTTCTCTTCAAACTCTAAATGATTATTTTCATTTATTGTTTATTTTTCTAAATTCGATTGTATTAAAATTCCTTTCAAGTTTTCCCTATCTTCTTCTTGCTGAGCTCCAGAACAACCACACCGATTGGCGGTCTCCTCTCCCCCGATTTTGTGGCCGTCTTCATGTCGTCCTCCCTCTTCTCGTATTACGCACACACGCAATAAAAATATCTTTTCTTTTTTTTATTTTTCTTCTCCCAGCTTTTTATAATTTAAAAAAAAAAAAAAAAAAAATACGCCCATTCCATTCTTTCTCTCTTTAGGATTTACTTTTTTCCTCTTCATTTTCTGAACACTTATTTTAATTACGGATCTTTTTCCATATTTTCTTCCTAAACGATTTTTTAAAATTCGTTTCGTTCCGCCATGGCATCACGTCCATAATAATAAAAGAATTCCTAACCGCAGATTTGTTGACTTTTTTTTTTTAAGTTTTAATTCTAACAAACCGAAGACGATTTAATTTTTATATCTTAACTTGTAGATTTCATTTGATCCGATTTATTTATTTTTTTAAATATTAAAATAAAAAAAAAACCCTGTAAAACGTTGGGTATTGAAAGATTCTAGATATGAAAAACCCTGATCACTTTGTTCTAATTAATACGCACTCCTTCCTGCCCATCCCAGACATTAGAACAATTTTCATCCCGAAAATTAAGGATCTAGTTTCCATAATTATAATAAACGACTTTTCTCATAATTACATAACTTTTTTTTTTTTTTTTTTTTTTTACAGGCGTAATACAAGTTTCCATTTTTTTCTCTCCCATTTTAAACTGCAACACTTTCTGTCATTAATGTCCAATCCTCTTGCAGTATATACTAGTATTTTAAAGGAATGGCACTAAAAAGGTTGCTTGTGAACTGATTCTAATGCGTGTATAGACATAACTATAAAGTTGTCCCCAAAACTACCATTCATCCTTTATGACGTTATCCATTTTCAAGTAAATTATAGATATTTCTTTGTTATTGCAGGCTACCCCACACAAACCTAAATCTTTTTTTTCAAAGGCGATTGCGTGTGAACACTATCCAAAAAGAAATTTAGCGAGCAGAAGAAAAAATATTCTCATTAAGGGTGGGGATCAATTTCGCATAGAAGTATTCTTTATTTTTTGGACAATTTTAGCATATGAAGGCAGTTAACCAATTTCTTTTTTTTTTTGCTGTGGGAATAAAACCTGTGCGTCTTTATTTATTTATTTTATTTTTATTTTATTTATTTATTTTTTTTAGAGAAGTATTTTAGTGCATCGTTTTACGAACTTACCACTTTTATTTCGGGGTTAGTCGTAAAAAATTCGTTTATAACAACCTTGAAAATCTAGAATGGCCTGGAAATGGATAAATTTACGTTCTATTTATGCGAAACGGATCGCCTACAATAATTTTTTCTTTCTCTAAAATTTTTCAGAATGTTTACACGTAGAAATCTCATTTTTCCCTTTACTGTCTCGCATTTTTCTCTCACTCGCTCCTCCTTTCTTCCTGTCTCGTAGCCTTTTTGCTTCTCTGGCACCCTCTTCCTGTCTCGTAGCCTTTTTGCTTCTCTGGCACCCTCTTCCTGTCTCGTAGCCTTTTTGCTTCTCTGGCACCCTCTTCCTGTCTCGTAGCCTTTTTGCTTCTCTGGCACCCTCTTCCTGTCTCGTAGCCTTTTTGCTTCTCTGGCACCCTCTTCCTGTCTCGTAGCCTTTTTGCTTCTCTGGCACCCTCTTCCTGTCTCGTAGCCTTTTTGCTTCTCTGGCACCCTCTTCCTGTCTCGTAGCCTTTTTGCTTCTCTGGCACCCTCTTCCTGTCTCATAGCCTTTTTGCTTCTCTGGCACCCTCTTCCTGTCTCGTAGCCTTTTTGCTTCTCTGGCACCCTCTTCCTGTCTCGTAGCCTTTTTGTTACTCTCCTATGGAGTTTTTATGGAACCCATAAAGTTAGTTTCAGAAATGGTATCTAATTCAGCCATCTGAATTAAGAAAAATGTTATGAGGAAGCTGAAAGATAATGCTGGAGGATAATCAGGTCCTATTAGATCAAACAGTTAAGATGATCAGATTTGACAAATCCCAGTTTATTTTGAAAGACTGGGAATTTGGTACAAGCGAGCTATTATAACAAAGAGTCAGATCCTGAAAGTAATTAAGCAGCAAATATGTCTATGCTTAGATAAAATGCTTGAACTAGCACTAATGCTATATGTATCCTAAAACAGTTGCAAGGGAAGTATCCTGATAAGAACCTGGATTTTGAGGCTAGTGGTTTGATCAAGCAATGTACATAAATGCTCAGTCATGTTAGAATTAGCAGTATATGAATTCATCAGGTGTCTGTACTTTCCTAGAAGTGTTCAAGGAATATTATGGAGATATTTTATGCTAATGACTTAATAATGGAAGGTCTATTTGAGTCCAAAATTTGAAGGAATGCTATGAACAGTAAGAGGGTCTGAGAGTGATTTTTACTAAAGCCAAAGTGATGCTCAGTGCTTGCAGTACGGGGAAAACCCTCAGAAGAAAGTTCCTCCTACTTGGTTTATGGAAAGAAAACCAGACAAAACTTTTTTTTTTTCTTTTTTTTTACAATATTTGTTAGCATTGAATAAACAAATGCAGTGGATTTACAGGTAAGTTGAGATAACCTGTTTGTATGCAACATGATCAGTGAATGATAAGGCTGTTGAGATTGTTCAGAAGTTTTAATGATACCATTGGAGTAAAGGAAGGAACTTGTGCAAGAGTTAGGAATGAATGCAGTAAGTTCAGAGAACCAGGTCAGTGAGGTTTGAGGATTTGTTGCATGGAGAGAAATGATAGGAGAATGAGCCAATAGATGTATAATGTGAGTTTTAAAGATGCTTAGAAACAACCTTGGAAGATGAAATCTTAATTCTTGCATTACTACATATAGAACAGTTGTAGTGGCAGGAAAAAGCCAAGGAACTTATTAGTGGACGTAATAAGTATAAAAGTGAGAGAAAGGGTGATAAAGACCCAGTCAGATAGAATCAAGTCTATTCAAAAAGAGCTGTCCAACACAAATCAACATGTAACACTGATATTACGATGATAAAGTATGAAAACCAACATCCAGTCGTACTTTGAGGAATTGCACCATCTATGCACACTTCATAAACCTTTGGTAATAACTCCCTGATTATATACAAAAAAAAATGCTGGAAAGAAGTTTTTATTTGACATTTCTCTAATAAGTTTAAAAGTAATGAAATTAACAAATGGATATATACACGCACACACAAGGTGCCTTAAATAGGTTTCCAGACTTTTTTATATGGGCACTTACTGACAGTAAACACACAAAACTCTAGTTCCCTTCAAAGTAATCTCCTCTGGCTGCAATGCACTTGTTGTACCATTCCAACAACTACTGGAAGGTCCCATGAAAGTCAATGACCCTCATCACAGCCTCTTTCATTTCCTCAATTGTTGCATAACAGGTTTTCCTTGAGCTTGGGGGAATAGCTGAAAGTCACAGAGAGCAAGATCTGGATCATAGAAGGTGAGGATTGTCTTGATGCCCATCTTAGTCAAATAGTTGTGAAAGGATGGAGTTGTGGATTCATGCATTGTCCTGGTGAAAATGCCACTAATCCAATTTGAAGTGTTAGCCTCTTCCAGCAGAATTTTTCTGAACTCCCTTGAAACCTCTCGGTACAGGCCAATAAGTCTCCTGTGCGTCATGAGTAAGTTGCTGGAATCTGTGTTAAATACAGAAGTAATCAACCATCTCAACAAAAATAACCTTCTTAGTGACACTCAATATGGTTTCCGTTCTGCTAGATCTACAGCAGTTACAGTTATATCTCCTAGGATTAGCAAATCTCTCGACGGAGGCAACCTTTCTAGGGCAATTGCTCTTGACATATTTAAAGCCTTTGATAGGGTATGGCATAAAGGTTTACTTCATAAGATCTCTAGCTATGGTATAGCTGGAAATGTCTTCTCAATCATTAAATCATTTCTTTCTGATAGGTTCATAAGAGTAGTAGTTGAGGGGCAAAAATCAGAAGCTCACAGTATTAATGCCGGTGTCCATCCTGGGCCCAACTCTTTTCCTGATCTACATTTAATGATCTTCCAAATCACATCCTTACATCATTTGTAGATATTTATGCTGACGACACTACCATTTATGGTAGCACATCTAAGACAGTAAACGACCAAGTTCTCTCCAATTCTCTCATCTGATCCTGAGCACGTAGTACAATGGGGAAAGGAGTGGCTGGTTACTTTTAATGCATCTAAAACCAAGCTTCTCTCTTTACATCAACATTCTGATCCACATCTGGCATCAATTGAAATGAATGGCTCTCGTCTTCAGGAGGCCTCAAATTTTGACAAGCTTCTGGGCTTGACCTTTACTCCTGATCTTAAATGGAACACGTACATCAAATCTGTTGCCAAGGCCGCTGGAAAAATGGTGAGATCTTTCTATCGATCCGGTAAATATCTCACTGCTGATGCTATTCTCTATCTATATAAGAGCCAGGTACGTCCAAGGATGGAATACTGTTGCCACATCTGGGCAGGAGCTGCTAGAAAGGACTTGTCCTGCCTTGATAGTTCAATGCAACCTCTATCTCACAGAAGAGATGTTGCGAGTTTGTCTCTGATGTATCGTTATTTTCATGGAAAGTGTTCAACTGAGCTTCAATCTATGGTCCCCCCTTGCCAAACTTTCACAAGAAACACTCGTCTAGCTGTACACACTATCAATAATTCCCCCCACTCTTGATCTGTGCCTAAACCTAAACGTAGATTCCATGAACAAAGCTTCTTTCTTAGAACTGCACACCTGTGGAATTGTTTTCCTGCTTTCCGGCTGACTACAATATGGTTGTGTTCAAGTCTAACGTAAATAAGTTCTTGATGAGCCGTTCTATATAAGTTATCAAATTTTCATTACTAATGATTACTATATTGTTCAATTTCTACTGTACACTCTGTAACCCTTATCCTTGAGTGGCCTCTTGGCCTTGATAAGTGATGATGCCTATGTAAAAAAAAAAAAAAAAAAAAAAAAAAAAAACTCAACACAGTATTCCTTGTTGACTCTGTCTAGTGGGAACCTAGTGCATGTAGATCAGGCCTGTCAAAAAAAAAAAAAAAAAAAGGATCATGGGTTTCTATGTGGATTTGCGCTGTCTGGCCTTCTTGGGTGAGCCAGCATGCTTCCACTGTCATGACAATGTCTTTCTTTCTGATCTTCTCTAAGCATCCTTGGGACAAACTCTGCACAAATCTTCCACATCTTGAGTTCCTAGTATACTGATATCAAACTGCACTTGTTGTCTCTAGACACACAGCAGTCCTTATCAATTCTTGTGTTCTGATTTCCTTACTCCTCCTCATCCCTCATGTTCAGATTGCATTTTTGAAATTCACCGGTTGTGACAATCAGGCTTTGGTAGAGTGCATTCCAATTCTTGCTGTAACTGTTCATTAGAACCTGAAATCCTAAAAATTGGTACTATCTCATAAAATGTAAAGCAATAACATTGAATTTTCAAGTGTCTATGACAATGTTAAATGCCTGTACAAAAGTCTGAAAACTTATTTAAGGCACCTTGTGTGTGTTTGTAGCATTGTTTTTGAAAAATGCTCTTTATCAAACTCCTGTTAATATTCGGTTTACAGACTTGAAACTTGATATATAGAAGATTTAGGCCTGTGGAAAAAAATTCTATTTGATCTTTAGCTGTTAATAGTTGCTAAAGGAGTCAAAATTGAAAAATATTAGCACTTGGCAGGTTTAAGTTGGCTTAAAGTGGTCTTATATGCATAGGTTATACATTTTTATTGCAGTTTTTGTATGCATATAGATTTAGATCAGAGAGTAACAGATAAGGCTGAAGAGCTATGTTTTGGTTTTGATTCTAGTTGTTGGCATTGAATCTTTAATTTTTGAAATTGCTACTATATATTAGGTACACTTTTTTATGCTCATGTTCACCTCTAACAAGGCATGTCACCACTTGAACCTAAGGGTCTACTATTTGGGACCATGCCTAGAAAAGATAACATGTTGGTTTACATTACACTTAAACTTCTGCATATCGGTACAGCCAAGGAAGCAGGTAGCAGGAAGGGAATTTCAAAATCTAGCTGTTCAAAGGAGAAACTATTAAAATAGAAAGCGTTCTGGTATTTAAGGATCTCAACAGTGAAGGAGTGAGATTTTGTTGCTAAGTGGGTTTGTTGGGATATGTATGAGAGGGTAAAGTGCAATGAATTCATCAGAGCATATTCCATTAAAATATTTGTAAAACAAACACAGATGCAACATTGCGGCGATGGGATGGATTGGAGCTTAGTTGACAAAGTGGGACCTATTAGATTGAAAACTTTTTGGACCCTATTCAAGAGGGAGAAGCTAGTAGTAGATGGATCAGCCTAGATGTGGTAACAATACTCCATGGATGGGCAAATGGTGACCTTGTAGAGGTCCAGGACTACTCTCTGGTGTGAGTAGTCTTCTAGCTCTATAGAGAGAACCCACCTTTGCAGCAGCTTTTGCAATGTCCTCAATGTAATAGGCTATATATTAATTGATAAAGAATTGACTCTATAATAATAAATACAAAATCTGCATAAATTAAAATATATTTAGCATATTTTGTGACTGGGAATACCAACCTGCTAATAAATATATATGTAAATGCTAGAACAGCAATAAGAAATTGCTCTAAAAAATTTGAATTGTTTGACTTTCCAAAGATTTTAATGTAAAACAAAAACGCTCTCAACTCCATGTTGTGTTGAGATTTATTCTCGTCTTGAATTTTGTTTTTGCATTTCGGCAGACTTAACCTTTGAACTGAATTAAGTATACAAAAAACATGATCTTGGCTCCTGTAAATTTTGATCAATTATCAAGGGTTATCTTAAAGCTCACCAGTTTTTCTACCATATTTGATGGGCTTGTTTGAAAAAATTCAGATATGTAATCCACTTGATATCAACACACTATTGTAGTTATATTCATGGACGAATTCACCTAGATAATGTAGATTCCTTTCTCTATCTTGGCTGTATCATGCTGACTGGGCAGACAGCGGCTGAGATTGGACGTCAAATAGTAACAGCCTTGTTCACCTTTCATCTAAACCGGTTTTTGGTCCTAATAGGAAATATTCTTGCACTCAAAGACACATTTATTGGGCAATGGTGAGGACTATACTTCTCTTCTGTTGTGAGACATAGCCTATGAGAGTGGTAAATTTACAGAAACTGAAAGTCTTTGATAATGACTGCCTTCACAGGATTCTGTGTTGGCACCGAAATCACGTTCCAATTTCTATTTTCCACCGAAGACTAAACCTATGCTCCCTGCTGTCCGTCCTTCAATGATGGCTCAGGTTGTTTGGACATGCAGCTCTTTGCCACGAAAGAGCTCCTCCACAAGATCGTCTTTCCCATCTCTGCCTGGCTAGCTAAAAATGTCTGTGGGCACTTGAAGACCTGGGTGACAACAATTGGGGACTGCCTGGTAATACTATTGGGCCCACAATTTGTTGGTCTCTGAAGTGGAAATCGACTATCTTGGACTGCGATAGTTGGAGATACAGTCCGTACTCTGGAGGAAGCCCGCTCAATCCGATCAGGATGATAGCCACTACAAGTAAGACTCTATTGAGAAGCAATTTGAGTAACTGAAAATATTGTCAGTTGAGCCTCCAGAAAACCTTAAGATCAAGAATTGTGTGCATGCCATTCTATGCAAATGAACAATAGTGAGACATGCCACCTACTAGAAGAATATCGAAGCTGTAATATGTAAAGATATAAATATTCAGGTATGACTGACCACGTATGAAGGGAAATTGCAATATAGGAGCCAATAATTATAGATTTGAAGAATTTGTAAGAAGTAATGCAGCACATCTAAAACTGTAACGTGGCCATTACATGCAAACAAACGGAAATAAAAATCAGAGGCACTTCTGTATGAGAGGACCATGGGACGAGTTATCGCGCTCTGTTCTTTGAATAAGAAGCAACCTCTATCGGTTGTTCTGTGAACTTCAAATATAAACAAATGTCTCGGAACACAAAATGATTTTTAAAAAAAAAGTATCAAAATGTAATTTTAATGTTTTAATGTTACTTTTCAATGAGTGATTTATAACAGAAAATAAAATGTCCAAAACATGAAACCTTTATAGATTAAGAAATTATTTGTATTGTTTTTTCACAGTAGAATTGTATAAAAATATATCAGAATGCAATTTTAGTTTGACAACGTAGCAAAATGTAATTTTAAACTATAAAAATGTATCAACGTTTACTTTCAATTTATTTATTTTCCTTGAAACCTTGTTGAAATATAGTGTTTATTATAGTTATAAGAAAAATGAGTAATCGACCCTGTTCTTCTGTTGACAACAACCTTTATCGGCCATTCTTGAAACTAAAATACATACATTCGTCCTGTGGTCCTCCTATACAGAAGTGCCAAATCCGACATTTTTCTTTTTTTATACCTTTTCTCCTGTCTCGACACCACTTAAGTCTCTTGCCATCGTCCACTTCGCTTGGTGTACACGTTTCTTAGATCTCCTGCTGGCCGTAGCCAGCCATTTCTCGCCTTCGGCTTTACACGTCCATTTTCTTCGACATCGACTTTATTTCTTTTCTCCAAGCAGCTAGTGTTTTTTTTTTTTTTTTTTTTTTCTCTTTTCTCACACACTTCCTAATTTGCATATGCACATTTTTCGGTTGCTGCTACTGCTAATCTCTTTGCAAACCAGCTATCCTTTGCTGCTGCTATTTTCCCATGCGCTCTGCACTGTTACAAAACAAAATTGTTAAACTCGCAAAACTCCTGGTGATACCAGTTTTCCGACCTAAAATGCAACTAACATTAGTGTTACTATTTATTTATTTTCTATTTGCAAAACTCTTATGCTTTGCAAAGCCCAAAACAATTTTCCACTACTACACACCATGGACAAATATTTGGAGGTAGCGAAAACTTATAAACTTTTATCAAGTTGACTAAATCCATCATTAAATAACCCCAAAAAAGGTTAATATGCCACACAACAACCAAGCTCAAAATTCAAACTGGAATTAGATATGCAGCACAATGTATAAAGCTATTGAGTAACAATCAATTCAATGTGGCAGTCTTCTGGAGGTTGATGGTGCACTTCTCACTACAGTTGATAAAATAAAAATGAATACTTTTATATGGTCACTAGCGAGGGGTACCCGGCGTTGCTCGGGTGTTTGGAGGTGTGTGTGGAAACTCTGGGGGGGTTTAAAAAAAAAAAATAAGTATGAGGATCGAACCCGAACCCGAACCCTTGAGGCAAAGTTGTAAATTAAAGTGTGAAAAAAAAAACGTGCGACGTTAACCATTGCCCCGCTGCGAGATGCTAACGGAAACACGTTTGAATTTATTTAATTACTTGGATTTGACAGGTGCCCATTTTAATGAGATCAAGTTTGACTGCGGGATTTTTGTTTTCCCAAGATGTTATAGGAAAAAGACTAACCCACATGCGGCGAGTGACAAATGTTGAATATTTATCTTCCCGAAATCGAGCAAATTAAATAGACAGGCGAGCTTCGTTGTTAACTGTGAGATATTATGATTTATGTGATATAAAAAGTTTTAAAAAGTTGTGGAGCGAACGACCGCTTCTCTGAAAAAAGCCTTTTGTAGACATACAGAAAAAAGCGAACACACATACTTACATACATACATACATTTTCGCTTTTATATTTATAGATGGTTGATATAACGAGAACACTATATCTCCTTTGGTTAAATAAGACGTTGGACGTTTAGTCTTTAGAGAGTAGAAAACGAAACCTTATCTTAATAGCAATGCAGATGGTTGTTGTCAAAGACTTCCAGTTTGTGCAGATCTGCCACTCTCACAGCACTAGAGAAAAGATGGTCATTACAATTGTATCCAAATGTTCAAAATTAGGTATAGATTTCAGGGTTCAACGAGATGCATCTGACGTAGGTTAGAGCTAAATCAACTTCAAAACTTATTTTGAATACATATTTCCTAACTGAAAGATCCCAAAACTTTTATTATACATATTGCTTTTTGAAATTGTGTACTAAGTGTATCAGAATTTTTGTAGGAATTTTTGACACCCCTAACACGAAACTGCGAATAAAATATAAAATAACTCGTAATTTCTCTTTTAAAAGTAGGTTGTTTATTTTCTTTGTGGATTATACTTCCAAAATAAACTATTAAAGTTGTTTTAAAAGTAATAGAAATATTTTTTTTTTTTTTTTTTTTTTTTTTTTTTTTAACGGTAATGAAATTAATTTTACAAGCTCAGTATTTTTCAATTTTTAAACTTTAAAAATCAATCAATTTTTCTATTGATTCAATTTTTACGATATTCTCAGGGTCAATGTGAAATTTTATGCTCTTTCCAATAAACCGAATATAAGTTGTTTTTTTTTTTGTTTTTGTTTTTTTTTTAATTCACGCCCCCCCCCCCATTTTCTATTAAAAAGTAAATAATTATTTACTCACAAAAGTTTTATCACAAATTGAAGAGAAAAGATCAATAAATAACATTTTCAAATTTAAAACAAGTGTTTTTTAGAAATTTACCCGTAAAGTCCGAAGTTTAAAACTTTTAAAAAAAAAACCTTTGTTTTTGTTTTTTAATGAAACCTTGGCCCTTGCTCCTTTTTAATTGAAAAAAAAAAAAAAAAAAAATTAGGGCTTGAATTACATTTTTTTGAGGAGTTATAAGCTTAGAAAGACGAGGTGGAATTATTCAATATTTTTCACAAAATTTCTGACGCCTAATTGTATAGTCGTTAAATTCAATAAGTCCTCTAATTTAAGATTTTATGAAAAATACTTTTTAATTTGTGAATAATTGCCAATTAACTTTTGGGGGGAGGTGGATCTAAAGAATCTTGCCCCCGTTCTATTTTGGTCCCCTGATTTATCAGAGAGGAACCTATGTTATTAGTGGCATTCTTTATTCCGGACGATTGCCAGATAACCGTCCATTAGTTTTTTTTATTTTTATTTATTTTTTCTGAAATTTTACCACATTAAATAGATATGCACAGTGAAAAAAATTTTTTGTGAAAATTCCCATTGTGTTCCCACGGGCTCAAGTTGTCAAAAATGCCCTAAAATGGCCGAAAATTACACTTTTTGCCCCATAGCGTTTGATCCATCCATTAAATTTTCCTGAAACTTGATCAAAGTGGTGGGCCCATTGTTATTAATATAAATTCAGTATGGGTGACCCGGGAAAAATTCTGGCTTGCATCCCTCTGGGACTTTTAAGGCTAAAAAAAACATGCCACTTTGGAGCTCTTTTTCCGTATTACTCAAAAACTTGATATGTATGTCTATATAGTGATTTTCCATAGTGATGAATGCAAATATACGTCTTAAGGCATGAAACTGCACCATTTGTCCATTTTCACTGGGATTTGGCATTCTCAGGAGTTCAAAAGGGGTCACAAATTCCCTGAAATTGCAAAAACAATTCACTTTTTTACTCCAAAACTTTTGCCCCATCCATTAGATTTTTCTGAAACTTGGCAAAAATGTGAAGGCAAGATTGGCCCTTTACACTCCTCACATTCATCATTTCACTTTTTTTTTTTTTTTTTTTTTTTTTTTTGTGTCATTTCACATGCAGCACCAGAGAGGGGACCATGCATGCACGGCTTGTTTTATTTTTAGAACCACGCTTTTAGGCCAAATTTTGCAAATTTAGCTGTTTTTATAAGTAGTTCAGCCTTTTTTAAGTTTGTTTTTAAAATAATCCTTAAAAAGAGCTTAACTGCTTTTAAAAAGGCTCAATTCATAAAAGTTGGCCTAAAAGTAGAGTTGGTCTAAAATGGATGATTATTTTACTAGAACATTGCATTAGGAACTGAGCATCGCCTACAAATATTTAAATATTTACTTTTATAATTTGGTAAACTAGTATCCATTCAATAATTATCTGCTGAAAAAAAGATGAAAATAGAGGTCCGCCACTTTTTTATTCACTGCTGGCACGAATCCTTCAAAGCATGTAGTCTATCAACACAATTTCTTTTTAAATATAAATTTATGTGAAGTAAAACTCATAAAATATTTTTTTTTTTTTTTTACTTAACCTTTAGTTAAGTCAGCTAACCCATACTTCCTAATTTCCAGCGTTATATAATGAATATGTTTATGAAAGTATAAAAATAAAATTAATGAAATCAAAATTTCAAACATAAAAAAACGTATCCAATACATAATATTCCCAAAATAGTTATAAAATATTTTTAAAGACATTTTCAATAATTCCTTATAAAAGAGCGCAAAAAGTGTTTCAATAATTCTTAAAACAAATAAAACTAATTTCAATTATTTTTTTATTTAAATAAGGCTGAAAACTTGATTATTAAAAAAAAAAAATATCGAAAAAACGACCCAAAAAAAGTATATGTACAGGGGAAATATAGGCATGATAGAAAAAAAAACAAAAAACGAAGGAACGCGTTTGTTTTATTAGAATTATTTCTTTCAAGTTTTATGAATTTAACTAGAGTATCATGTTAATTTTACTCGTTTCTTCAAGTTAGCCTTGTTACAAGGCCGTTGCTATCAGTCTCTTCATTCTACTATAGTGCAATGAATCTGACATTTGAGAATGTTTATTGTAAATAGCATATAACACTGAAGTGGCATGTGACAAAAATAGTTTAGTTTCTGTGTAAAAGAAAAGCTATATACTTCAGTTGATTTTCTCAGAAATCAAGGGACCCCCAATTCCTCTGTCTAACACTTGATTTCTGAGATACATGGATATTCGAATATTTCGTTCAAGTTGGCCTTACGTCTCAAATACTGAGTTTAGCCGTATGAAGATATCTGCAAATTGTGATGTGATTCAATTGAAATGTTGTATTCAAGCAAGTAACAACTTTTTTCTTTTTCTTCTAGGAAATGCGAAGAAGACGAACTGAGGTTACAGCTGAACTGAGAAAGGTGAGTTTTTTTTTTAATTTTATTTTTTGTATCGTTTGAAATCAAGGCAGTTTGAGTTAATAAAATAATTTGATTAGCAGACACCAGCCGTTTTTAATCCCAAATTTTGAACTTTTACAGAGATCACAAAAAATTCTTTCACGTTTACCCCTCCTTTTTCTTTTAGTTTTAAGTACTTAAGTTAAAAATTTAAAGTGGGGTTTATTTTGTATTCAATTTTACAATTGAATTTCAAATTTATCACAATCATACTAAAAGAATCCTTTTTGAATTATGAGGGGTTTTATTTGTTGGTATATTTAAGTTGTATTCTTTGACTTTCTCTTAGCGGTTTCTTGTTAGTTTTATTTCAAAAGTAAATTTAAATAGAATTTTTTTTTTTTTTTAATTGAATAAAATAAAATTTCTTGAAACATTTGCACCAGCAAAATTTTTTTTACATAAATAAAAACGTTTTATGATTAAAAAAAATGCAAACGCCAACATCCCTTATTTCCAAAGTTTACTAAAAATCATTGAAATAGTTTTAAAGACTTATTTTGAAAAATAAATTCAGTATTTTGAATGGCATTTTATAAGTTGCAATAATTTCAAAACTTAACTTATTGACAGTTGCTAAAACAAATAATCTCTGGCTTTGATCTATTTTGAATGACAGAAGATGTACATTTTGCATAAGTCATCAAATCTTTTTCTATTTTCAAGAATAGACTACCAAACAAAATTCTCAACCTGCAACATATACTAATGTGAGAAAATGAAATTCAGCGCATTTGTTTATCTAAAGTTGGGCCTGTATTGGGGGTGTATGTCAGTTTCAAATTTTTGATAGATATGAATTTATTTTAATACATCAACATCAAGACAAAAATTGACTAATTGAACTTTACTGGAATAATTAGTCTGTATCGAAATATACAATATATTGTCCTTTTTTAGTAAGTTAAAAAAACAAAACAAATAGTAGTGAGTACCTGTGGACACCGCTGCTAACTCAAAAATGAAAGAACGGGAAATTGTAATCAGGCAGGAAAAAAAAACATTTGTTTTGAGCAAAATAACTATTAAGAAAACGAAAAATAAAAGAAAAAATCACATTACGTAACCCAAATGTTTAAACTTTTGTTTTTAAAACTACCAAAACCTTGTTTAAAAAAACAAACACTTTACATGTTATGAAAACAAAACAAATAAAAAAATAAAAAAAAAATAAATTAATATTCGTTATAAAAATTAAAAGAAAAAAAAATCACATTACATAAGCCTCGAAATAATGTTATGGCAAATAAAAAGCTTTTAACCCCTGTTTAAATGTTAAACATTTAAAAAAAAAAAAATAAATAAAAAAAAATATTACGTGGGCTTGAACATAAAAGCTTACGACCCGGCCTCATTCACTGCCCCACGATGTTGTCTGTGAAATAACGCCACTTTTATGTTTATTTAAACCAATTCAAGAAAGAATCCCTAACGCACATGCATACTTGTTGAAGTCGTTTAAAAAGGAACACTTTTTTTCCAAACCTCCCTTGTTTCAAACCTCTATTTCTATAAGAAATAATTAACCTTAATTTTTTTTTTTTTTTTTTTTTTTTTTTTTTTTTTTTTTTTTTTTTCTAATTTTCACATATTCAACCAAGACATCATTCTTTCAGATGGTACTAGTCTCTGCTTCATCCAATGCAAAAGATAATTTAGTTGATTAAAAAAAAACAATACCATAACACTTGGTCATGATTGTCAAATTTTTGTCAATTAATAATTTGACCGAATGATAAATTTAACTTCCACAACACCAAAGACATGTTAAGTTTATAGTAAAAATCCTTAGGTTATAAGAGATTTTGGCAACAAGGATACTTTTTTTATTCAACCTATTTTCGTGAGTGAAACTTAATTTTTAAATTGTAGTTAAAAGCAACTAACTTTAAAATAAATCACAGAAAAATATTTCTATAGAAACTTGATTTATTCCAAAGATTTTTTTTTTTTTTTTTTGGTATGGCTGTCGGTTTAATCATGATTAATTGCTGAACTTAAAATAACTGATAGTTGCCAAATCTGCAATTAAATAGAATACTTATCAATTTAAAACTTGCCATCTCTAAAACATCCTATATTAAAAAACATGACAATATTATGCTAATGAAAATATTACATAAACAGCAAGAACAATTTTCTTGATTTTCTGACAAATTTCATTTCTCTGAAGTATTCACTTTTAAGATCCAATTGTGTCATGTCTAAAAAAAAAAAAAACACACTTTCATTGTGATTTTTCTGCATAAAAAATAACACTTGGTGATCCAGATTTTTTCTTGGTAAAGTACAAAAGAAATTTTGTAATGCTGATATTGCCTTTGACTCTGTATTCAATCTCTCAACATTTGTTATAATTGTTTGAAAGTATTAAAAATATGAAGTCAGATGACTAACTTTTGCTGACTATGTAAATTACAAATGCGAGATATTTCGACTTCAGACAATTACTGAAAATATTTTTTTATCATTGGTTTTGCATCTCCTAGATTTAGATTTGCATACAATAAATAATAAAATAAATAATAATAATAAAAACCTATTTGAAATTTCTTGCAGCCAAATGTGAAAAAAATGTTCATACAACTAGACTTTTGTACACATTCCTATACAGCCAGTGGCATCCAAACAAAAGAAAAATCTGCACTTATACAGTTTAGTCAAGACATTCAAAAATAAAAAATACCGGAAAAAGGTTATATTGTACATATCTGTTTTGGACTGAAGATCTCCGAAAAAAAATTTCATTTAATTTGATCGAGTAATTTTTTTTTTTTTTTTTTTTTGTTTTTTTTCTAGCAATAAAATCGCACTTTCCAATTTGACAGTTTCAAACCTTATTTTAATTTCACAGTCCATGTAGAAACAATTCTGTGAAAAATAAATCATGTTGCTTAGAGTGCATCTGGTAATGAAATTTTATCTGATGAGTTAATTGGATGTGTTTGTTTGTGTTTTTTCAAAGACAGTTTTCCGGAAATTGTTATAGACAAACTATAGTTAAAGTTTAATCAACTTTAACTGAATAGAGGTGATAGATTTTTGGTCCCCAAACAAAGGAGGGATTGGACCTAGTAATCCATTCCCATGTGTTTGCACTTTTCTCATTAACTATGCCTTGGATTTTTTGAAATTTTGCACAAACAGTCATGGTGAAAGTAAATTTTTCACTTGTGGAGGGGGGGGGCACACTTTGCTTTTTTTTTTTTTTTTTTTTTTTTTTTTTTTTTTGTAAAGGAAATCTTATGTACCAACTAAAAGATTCTCTTGCTAGACAAGTTATCTGCCTCTGCCAAGAATTTTTCAAATGGTGGAATGAAGCCAGTTTTGTTTATTAGTGCTGTTTTTGTTCAATGTTTAGTTAATTTACATTTGGGGGGGGAAAAAAAAAAAAAAAAAAACTCCGGCTATAAGACAAAGAGTTACTTCTAAACAGGCAACCACCAGAAAATGCATTGCAGCTCAGAAATTAGGAACTTATGATTTCTGGAAAATCTACAACAGTGTAGTAAATAATGGGCAATCAACAATTCCCCCACTATTAAACACTCATGAGGTTATTTGCATTGGTTCGCCTCAAACTCTACATTATACCCGGCAAACCACTCCCTCCCTGGTTTTGCTTTGCTAACAGAAATCACATTAGATGATCTGAAAATCACTCTTTCTCAAGTGCATGATATCATAAAAAAACCTACACCTCAAAAGCATGTGGACCTGATCTCATCCTGGCTGTGCTAGTAAAAAAAATGCTCTGCTGAGGTTGCTCCAGTTCTCTCCAAACTTTTCAACAAATACCTTAACAAACCTTGCTTTCCTGATTGCTGGAAAACTGTTTCTGTGGTACCAGTTTACAGGAATGCTAGTGAAAGAACTGACACATTAAATTATTGCCCCATTAGCCGCCTTCTTTTTGCCAAAATATGAGTTCATAATTAATCAAACTCTAGTCCACTACCTTACAGTTGCTAAACTTCTGTCTGACCAACAATATGGATTTAAGCAAGCCTGTTCTACTGCAGATATCCTAACTGTAATCTCTGAACGGATTTACCATGCACTGGATAAAACAGGGAAGGTAATACAGTAGCCCGAGGTATATCTAAGGCTTTTTTTGTCAGTTTCGCATGAGGGTTTTCTCATGAAAATTGGATCCTATGGTTATTACTGGACAAATACTTAATTAAATCCTTCTTAAATAAGAGAATCCAGGTTGTCCTTGATGCAGGTGTACATCAGGAGTCGATCCTTGGACCTTTTATTCCTGATATTCATAAATAACCTCCCTGATAAAATTGTCTTTGAGATAGGAATGTTTGCTGATGACACCACGCTCTATAGGAGGCACGAGAGGAAAGAATTTAAAATGCTTGTAGAACAGGCAGAGGGATGCAACATTTCATTGATGGGACAGAAGCTGAAGCTTAGATGCCAGTTCAGGGCCTATCAGATTGGCGACTCTTTTGAACCTTGTCTAGGAGCGAGAGACTAGTAGTAGATGCACCAGCCCAAATGTGACAGCAATGCTCCATACATGGGTGGATGGTGGCCTTAGAGGTACAAGATACTTTCGGGTGTTAGTTTTCTAGTACAGTAGAGAGAGCGTACCTTCTTCGCAGCGGCCCTGGCAATGTTTTCAATGTAATTGCTCCAATTCATGTTTTCTATGAACGTTGAGCCAAGCAGTTTGAAAGATGTACTCTCAGATAAAGAGTCACTGACATTGCTATTGGTGGCAGAGAAAGTTTCTTATAATTATTGAAGGAAACCAGTTTAGTCTTGGCAGCATTGAATGTGACCATCCATTTTTGTTCCCATTCCACTACAGATTGGAGGTCATCCTCTAGTGTTTTTGCCATTTCTTTAGATATGTGTTCATTTGTTTTCCCGTCGTGCCTGTTAGTGTGGTGTCATCAGCATATATACCCATCTCTGAGGCAATTTTGTCGGAGGTCATTAATGAATATTAGGAACAATAGAGGTCGAAGGATAGACCCCTGAGGCACTTCCGCATTTATATCATTGTTTAGATGTACGACCGTCGAGGACAACCTGGATTTTTCTCTTATCTAAGAAGGGTTTAATTATGTTAAGTATTCTGCCAGTGATACCGTATGATCTAATTTTCCTGAGAAGACCCTCATGCCATACCCTGTCAAAAGCCTTAAGATATATCTAGAGCTACCACTCTGCCCTCCCTCGCTTTGTCCAGTGAATGGTATATACGTTCCGAGATTAGTGAGGATGTCTGCTGTGGAACGGGCTTGTCTAAATCCATATTGTTTGTCAGTCAGAAGTTTAACATCTGTAAGGTGATGGACTAGACTCTAGTCCATCACCTTACAGATCTTAAACTTCTCTAGTCACTAGAGTATGGTTAATTATGATCTCAAATATTTTGGCGAAAAGTGGGAGGAGGCTAATGGGGCGATAATTTGATGGGTCAGTTCTTTCGCCAGAATTCTTGAATACTGGTACCACAGAAGCAGTTTTCCAACAGCCTGGAAAGCAAGATTCATTAAGGCATTTGTTGGAGAGTACTGGAGCTACTTCGGTTGAGCACTTTTTTAACAACACAGCTGGGATGAGATTGGGTCCACATGCTTTTGATGTGTCAAGGTTTTTTAGGATAGCATGCATCTGAGCAGGGGTGATTTTTTTTTTTTTTTTTTTTTTTTTTTTTTTTTTTTCTTAGATCGTCTAGTGTGGCGTCTGTCCAAAGGAAAGTCGGGCACAGGGTGGTTGGAAGGGTCCAGTGTGGAGTTTGAGGCAAGCTGACTGGCAAGCATATTAGCCTTGTCGGTTGCTGAGCAAACAACCTCGTGATTGTTGATTGCCCATTATTTACTACACTGTAACGCGTTCCTAATTTTTGTGCTTCGATGCATTTTTTAGTGGTTTCAGTAAATTCTCTCTTAGCTGTTGCTATTTCTTTCTTAATGTTACTTCTAGCTTCTATATACTTCTGTCTGTTTGAACTGGACTTGTCGGTTAAATCTGCGGTATGCATGCTGCCTTTGAGCAATGGCAGTTGCGCAAGTAGAAGTAAACCATTGGGGAGAGTGAGGCTTGCTATAAAATTTCTGCATGGGAACATGTGCTTCAATTGCCGTTTTGAACCATTCAGAGGTCTCATTTGCGCACTGTTCAGCAGGAAGAGAAAAAATATTTACCCATGGGGCATCTCTGATAAGATCTGATGGCTTCCCAGTCAGCCTTTTTATAATATCTCGTTGTTTTGAGCACTGACTCTTCAGTTTTGGGTCTAGAGTTTAGGGCGATTTCAACCATTATCACTGCATGATCAGCGTTCCTGAGTGGGCTGTCAGCATTCGTAACACAATCATCGGGAACTGTGGTCAGAAAGACCTAGAATTGATGCGTGTTGTTCCTGCTGGTCAGGGAAATGAGTTGGAAACGTAACCATTTGTGATAGGGAGTGAGATATAGTGAAGCTATGTGTTGTGCTGCCTGCTGCATCTGTGTGAGTAGAGAATCCGAGCCAGTTTTTGTGGTGAACATTAAAGTCACCAAATACATGTACTTGTGCGCTAGTAGTGTCAAGGGGAAAGTGGTGTGTCTATGCTGTCAGAAACTTTGTTTATTATGGTGCAGTCGAGGGAGAGCGGTAGAGAAAATAAAAATACTGGTTAAAAGGGAAGTATAATATCCGGAAAACTTGCACCGGACATGGAGCTTGTGGGAACATATTGAATTTTTGTATCCTGTGTTTTCAAAGCTATACTTTTTTTTTTTTTTTTTTTTAGATGGGTGGAAAATCGTCATCTATAATATAAATCTTGTCTGTCTGTTTAAATGTATGTTTGTATGTCTGCACAAAGGTGACTGATTTTCACAAGATCAGTATCATTTTGGACAGCAAATATAAAAAAATTGGCCGAAAACATGAATTCCTTCAACTTCAACAGGGCACTTTTCTACAAGGAGGGGTCGCTTTTTTTTTTTTTTTTTTTTCCACATTCTTTTCCTCCTTCGCGATACAGATTCCTGCTTGCCTACTATCACTTTTTTTTAATGCTCAACACACACCTTCAAACACCTGGGCAACCCCAGGCACCCAGGCTAATTTATAAGGGATATATAATTTGCTTTGTTTTTTAAACAATTTCTAATTGTTCTGTTGAGTCTATATATTTGTTCCTTTTTGTGAAAGTGATTTTGTATGTTGAAATGAGGAGTACTCTAGCTACCAAAAATAAAATCTGTGATATTGAAAATTTCTCATTTTTGTTCAGTTTTAATTTTGATTTTTTTTTAATAATTATTAAAAGAAGCAAATTATTACATGTAAAGTTTTATCAGTTTTAGTATCTGATAAAATGTTTTTAAAAAATAAAATTAGAATTTTGTTTCAATCAGAAATTATTTTTGATTAGTTGCTTAATACAACTATAAATTTTAATTTAATTATAAAAAAAGACTGTCAACCTTTTTTGATGAACCTAATTTTATTTTGTAGACTAAAAGGGATCAGAATGTACTCAAACGGCGAAATGTTCATGCTCAAGATAGCACAGATTCTGAAGATAATGAAAAACCAACCACACAGAATCTTCAAGCCATTGTTCAGAATGCTGCAAGTAGTGAACCATCTGTACAGCTCAATGCTGTGCAAGCAGCAAGGTATGTCTTTTTTTATTATTTTACAATGCATTTACTTGTTGAATTTATGTCTTACGTTTTTGCTTTTAAATAAGACTGATTAGCTGGATTTTTTTTTTCTTTGTTTATATAGCTTGAACCTAAAATAACATTTTGTATATGAGATTTTAATTAAATCTGAAAACTTTGAATTTCAAGTTACATTTATACACATCATTAAAATTATTTCATTTTTTTATTAATTTTTAATTAATGAGTAATCACTTAGCAAGGTTTAAAGCTTATCGGAGATAACAAGATGGATATACAGTTGAATAATGAAGAATATTCAGAATAAAAAAAGTAATGAAATGAAATAAAACCAATTTTTCTGTCTCCATTTTTATCAACTATATTCTGTAAATAGCTAAACTAGCCTATTGAAATTAAGGAATCCATTTCGGCAATAAAAGCGGTTAAAATATTGTTTACTTTAAATCTCGAATGTCTTAAATTTATTCCGTGTTCATGGATTAAAGTATAAGAGTAAGAAAAAGTTCTTATGATAAATCAAAAAAAAAAGTTTTCTAGTTTTTATTTCTAAGAACGCAGGCTGAAGAAACATTGGAATACTAGGTAAATAAGAGCCCTAGCAATATAACACCGTTCAACATAAGCAAGATACTACTGCAATCAATTGCCCAATTAAACAAAAAAAAAAAAAAAAATTTAACATGACCAACAATTTTATCTGCTAAACTGAATTTAAGGAACGGAGATAAATACCATTAGAATAGTATTTTTTCAAATAAAAATGTACACTTTTTTTGTTTTGCTTTGTTGCAAATACATTGTTAAATTCAGTTCCTGTAGATGTTACAAAGAATGACATAAATATATATATATATATATATATATATCTCCGAGATTGTAATGTCTGATTTGCGAAGGGATGTTGTATCTAGATTTATTTTGATCGACTTTTATAAAATTTGTGCTATCCCATTCTGTCACGTGTTTGGTTGGCTTTTAGTATAAAGTGAAACTAATTGAAACAGTCGGTTCCTTGGCTTTCCTACCGGGGACGTCCAGAAAGCAATAAGACAATTGCTATTCATTTGGACACTCCCCTTTTATGGGAGCTGGTTTTCTCCTAACATGGGGAAACAAAACCAAAAAAAAACTGCCTCACAGCCAAAGTTAAGTGCAGGATTTCATTCCCCTATTGTGTGATGTTTAACCTCGTTAAATTTACACACCTGTCACTTAACTTTTTAGTCGTTTAATTTCAACCATTCTCTCATTTCTGCCTTAGCATCGTGGTAAGATGTCAGACTTTTTTCGCTTTCACCTCAAGGATCCAGGTTTAAGCCTACCTGCCTACCAAAACTTTTTTTCTTTTACACCTACAAACACCCAGGCAATGCCGGGCACCTCTGCTAGTCATAATATGAAATAAATAAATCTGGAAAATAATGCAGTTGTTATGACAAGATGCGAGAGCAAAAGTATTCAAAGTGAGTTTTAATGTAAGGAAAATCCAGCCGCCCAAAAATGGCCACTCTGGATCTAAATTTAAAAAAAAAAAAAAAAAAAAAAAAACTGTCGTCACTCCCTTACAAATGAAAGATTTTCAGGACCTGATTTATATAGGGTGGAATGTTAAGTGTCGCCCTAAAGAAAACATTAGTTTTATTTTAAAACTTTAATTGACAAAATCAATTCAAGTAACTTGATTATGTAGTAGAGCTGACGTTCAATGTAGCTGTCTTCAGCCCCAATTACTGCCTCGATAAGGTCTGGAATTGGGAGCATGCCTCTTCTACAAATGCTGGCGAGAGCTCGGTAAATACTTGGCAGATGGCAGCAATCAGGCTAGCTTTTAAAGTAGTTCAGCAGGTTCAGGTCCGGGGATGAGAAGGGGCCTGTGAGAAGGGTACAAAGTTGTAGCACTCCACTCTGAAGCCAGTCCTGGGTCTCTTTGGACTTGTATGCCGGTCCTGAGACCTGCTGCCACACCCAGGGTTTTTCGGTCACAACCTGATTGCACCAGGGGATCGCCACACTCTTCAGCACATCAAGGTACGCTTTGGTGTTGACTTTCAAGCCGACTATGAAGACTTGAGGTGGCATGATGTCCTCACTTGAAACCACACCAAAGACCATAAGTGTGGCTGGAAACTGTTTTCCTCACCCTGGGCATATCCCTGCTATTCGTGGCAATCCAGCGATGCATTTTGAGGGTGCTGGTAATGGTCCTGTTGTCATAACTTAGATTGGTAGAGAGCATGAGTTATACAGTGACTCATCTCCTGTCTTGCTTGTTGAACATTTTGTCACTTTCGGACATGATATAAAACTCCTATCACTTTTGAGATTTGTATACAACTGGCCAACTAGTAGATGGTCTGCAACAAAAAAGAAAAACTGTTTTCATCAAATGGAAAGAAAATCATGTCTTTTCTAGCATAATTTTTTATCGTTCCACTTTGTATATTGCATTTTTTTTTTTTTTTTTTTTTTTTTTTTTACTTCAATTCACCTTATACACACTACCACTGAGGTGAAAAGGGCTAGTGTGAATTAGGGTCTAAATTTATAGGAACATTCTAAGTGGGGACTTATGTGATGAAGTGCTAACTCACATTACATAAAAATTTTTACATGTTGGTGCAGTTAGGAACAGTGGGGGAACAAGCAGTTCAAGGAAAAGCTATTATACTAGGAAGTCTTTCTGCATATTGGAAGTCCTCTACTTCAAAGGTTTTTTCTTTTTCTTTTTTCTCTCTGTTTGTTGGATTGGTTAAGGATATTTACATTGAGCAGCAAGTTGTTAACTCTTTCACTATATAGCTTTGTAAGTTTAGTAAAAGTAAATTTAGTCATGTGAAATGACTTTTAAAAAAAATTGAATAATTTCATTTTTCATGTTTAATATAATGTGCCTTGTCAGATGGAAAAAAAAATTCAAACTTGTTGAAACGTTTTCTAGTATGTGAATATCTCGGTTAAAGAAACTTCTGTAATTACTGATCAATAGTATTACTGCCGTTTACCAAGGGAAGCGTCTATCAGTGGTGTATGAAAATGAAACTTTGCTAGTAAAGGTTGAGGATATGTATTGCATAAAGAGAAATGATGTAATATGAATCAAAAGGCTTGAAACTGATGACTGTTAAAGAGGATTAAATCTGGCAGTGTAGATATATGTGCAGAACAGAAAACTTGATTTGGTCAGATTAAAAGAATTGATGAGTGTTTTGGTTATATGTAGACAGTTGAGATAGTAGGATTAGTTGGTATGGGAAGGCCTAGGAAAACATAGGATAAAGATGTGGCCAGAGATGGGTTTGTTTAGAAGTCTTTCTAAATGCTGTCTGATTTTAGCATGTAAAACTGAATGATGAAAACGTTCTGTTCTGGTCACTTGTACCTTTATCATAAGTTAGACATTTGGGATCTGGAAGCAGCTAGACAAGTGTTGTATGACTTATTCTCTCCATGTTTACTCTTCCAGCATGAAACCAAGGAAACTTTTTAAAAATTTAGTTTCTTTACTTTCTAATAAATGTAAATTATATTATGGACCTAAATGCCCCTAGCAACCTCAAATGGAATTAAATGAAATTTTCAATTGTCTTTGGATTCCTTGCAAAATTTAATCTTATAATCTTATATTGACTTTTATAACATGCAAGAATTGACTTAGATATGTAGATGAAAAAAAAATATTCAACAACATATAGATTTTTTTTTTTTTTTTTTTTTTTTTCTTTAAAGATTTTATATTTTTAAACTAGCATTTCAACCCGGTGTTGCCCGGGTGTTTGGAGGTGTATGCTGAGCACAAAAAAGCAGTTAATTTTTTAACTTTGACCCCTATTATGACCCCATAACATTGTTTTGGGCTCAAATCAAGTTAGATCCATGTCCAAGGAACCTATATCTAAAATTTCAAGTGTTTAGACCTAAAATTGGCAGAGGAGTTTGGGAGAGTTTTCAAAGGTCAAATCGTTGAACTTTGACCCCTTAACAGCCAAATTTCTGGCCGAAAACAGATTACAAAGATTTTTCCAAATCTCAGTACCCTGTGTATCAAATTTTGAGTCTGTAGGCTTAGAATTGACAGTTATTGCGTAGGGAAATGCACACACACACACACACACGTTCACTTTTATAGATATATAGATTACAAAAAGAATTTTCACAAACTTCAATATGTTCCTTGCCACATTTTATTCGTGAAATGCATTTGCTTTTTGAAAGCTTCTATTTGGGAATTTCCGTTATCCTTTTCTGTGTATTTTTGATTTATGAATTTAAATTTTGTTAAAAAAAATTTTTTATTTTGTAGGAAATTACTCTCGAGTGATAGAAACCCTCCCATTGATGATTTAATCTCATCGGGAATTTTACCAATTCTTGTGGATTGTCTGTTAAAAGATGACAAGTAAGTCTTACAATTTATGATTCTCCTTCTCTTTCACTGTGATACTATTTAATCTTACAATTTCTGCATTTTTTTGTTTTAAATCTAATTCTAATCCATCAGTGTTTTAAAATGAGTAAGCTTTAATAAGTATTGACTTGGTTATATCGGGGATGGGACATTTTGGTGTTTCTGCATCCAGCACATCAGTCAACATTTTTATGAAGATTTTATTTAGAAAGATTTAAGAAAAACAATATAAAAATATCACTTTTCCTGTTAAGAAAAATGTTTTTTGCAAAGTTTTTTTATTTCTTTTTTTTTTTTTTTTCCTTAATTTTTATTTCGGTTTTATTAAAATGATTTCATTTACTGAATTTATTTTTAAAAAATAAACAAAACTGTAGTGATGAAGCGTTGACTTGATGCCAAATCTGCTACGGCAGATTGGCCATGCTGTAATTTACCAAACCCGGTTATATCAGAACATTAATGTTCATTTGAAATTGATAAATATATGTTGGTAATAAAGTTTATTTTCATCTAATTTCAGTTCGGCTTGCAGTCCTTCATTGCAGTTTGAAGCTGCATGGGCATTGACGAATATAGCATCTGGTACATCAGCACAAACACAGGCTGTAGTCAATGCAGGTAAAGTATAACCTTAAAATATCCATGGATAAGAATTCTATGCGAACCATTTTCTCAATCTGTCCACATTTGTGAAGAGATTTTTTTTCTTGTAGGTGTTCATGAGTGTCTATTGAACCAACCTGAAAATAACGGCATGTTTTGAGACAAATACAAAACAATTTACTCATTTTTTACCCTCACAGAAATCTTAATTTTACTGAGACTAGATTAAGGATTGCCAAAACTTTTTTAATCTTTAGAACTAAAAATATATATAGTTTATATTAAGATGTATAACCTGCATAAATTTAGAGAAAAGTCATTCAAATGTAAGCGTGTAATGCTGAGACTGGTCTAGTATGCTAACTAGACCAAGAAAACATTTTAAACATACATGGATGAAAGATGAAGCCAATTATCGGTATTAAAATCAATATGGATAGGATTTAGGGTCGATCAGAGCTATCGTATAACAATTTAAAAATATACACATTTATGACTTCTTCATAATTAAGTATACAAGTTTCACAAATTCAGCAAAAAAGTTTTAGTGTATGATCATGAGACAAATTCTTTATTAAATTTCTTTATCTACACATTAAAAAGTCCTAACATTTTGTCAATAGTTCAGATTTTGAATGCACTAATTTTATTTCCTCTTTGCCCTCAAAGTAATTTTTTGGATTGGGTTAGCTACTGGAGAAAATTAACTTTCATCTGTTCCTTATCTTTCATTTCATAGACAATGCCGATTAAACTAATTTCTCCAGAAAGATATGAATGCCCAACTGTAAGATGTATTGTCTCCTTTATTTTTTTTCTTTATTTTCATCATGATCATCTTATTTAACACTGGAACTTTTTGATGTATCCATTTTCAGTAGGAAGCTTGCTATTCCAGCAATGGGAGTTGAGCTACAGAATAGTGTTGCTAAACGTTCATTGGAATATTTTTGCAGCATCAGTAACGATAATGAATATTATTGAACTGCAAAAGTGTTCCCAAATAAAAATCATTGGTGTTGTTCATACAGCATTGCATGTTTAAACTTTTTCCATAACAGGTCTTTGAATGTAGCCTTAAAACCATTTACTGGCCCTTTATCATGATTGGTGGCATTGAAGTCCTATTTGAGATGAGCATCCAATTTGTTGGATAGCATATCAATTAGTCAATATTTACTGGTTTTTAAATTGGTTTCCAGAATTTTTTTTTTTACAAGTAACCACTTATCAAGACCCAGAGGCCACTAGAGGATAAGGGTTATTGCATGTACAGTAATCAATGGGATAATATCATAGTAATGGAGATCGGATAAAATGTCTTAAGGGGGCGGTTCATAGTCAGGTGGGAAACAGGCAAACGGAAGAGTTCCACAGGCGTGTACTTCTTAGAAGCTTTGTCCATGGAATCTGTTTTGATTTAGTCACAGATTGTTGGTACATGCTTTGACATGAGTAACACCAATATGTTTTGTATGGAGAATTATGTCTATGAAACTTACAACTGTTGACTTGTTGTGCTTACAAGTATCACTGACAATTATGTGGTGAGTTTGATCTTCAAACCAGCTGATAAACTGCTGATATTTTTGGCAAACAAATTTTGCATGCTGGTATAGGCACAATGCTTTTAATCTGCCCTGGTGGTTGTTTTGAATTGTTTAGTTTGTTGTAATAATAGTCTAAAACATTTTTTTATTTATGCATCATTTTATATGCATATATTTATGTTTTTAGTAAAAATATAAAAGTTGATCTCCTTTTTCAGCTAGCTATGTTTTAAAAAAATAATGGAAAAATATTGTTTTAATACTGTTTAATGAAATGTTTGACTTTAATTTCTGTTGATAAAACAGAATTGTCTCTGAAACTATCACACACTTTAATGTTGAATTTTTAGAACCGGTATGTCATATTTAGTGAAATTAAACCGGTGCTTTAAGTTCTGCCATAACTTTTTTTCATAGTGAAAATTATTTTAAACTTTGTCAGAGTTCTACATTGCGAGTGATTTCTCAGAATGGCGACTAGAAATAATGAAACACTTATCTTTTGGTGATTGTATTTCTTTCACAGACACTCTTGTAAAGCTCACCACCGAGTGAAAAATCTTTTCTTTTTCTTATTAAAACAGTCAAATTATTTAAACAATAAAAGGTTTAACAAAACGATATACTTTTTTTTTTTTTTTTTTTTTTTAACAAAGGCTATTTGAAAAAACATCTGAGTAAATTCGAATGTTTATACCTTCAACTATCAACATAAAATTTGTTGTATATTATTGTTAATTATACTTTAAAAAAATACAAAAAAATCTTTGTACATACTTGTCATAGAACGAAGATGTCATATTCTAAAAAATCATGTAGGTTTGGCTAGTAACTTTTCTATTTGGCTAGTAAACGAAAATATTTAGTTGCAAAGGTCAACTAAAGATAAATTTGTCCGTGGAGCCCTGTTTGTTCATATAGAATCTTTTTCTTTAAAGAATTTAAGATTTTGTATGAATGTGGTTTTGGGTTGTTAGTTTAGTGTAAGGATTGTTACAACTTTGGGGTGGAGGTCCTTTATTCCATTATTAATGATTTTGAAATGAATGGGATTCTTATTTCCAGAATTTTTTTTTTTTTTTTTTTAAATTTACATCTCAAACAAGGCACAGTGCCACTTTGAAGCAGGGGGCTACTATCAGGGACTTAATTAGCAGGGCCATTATGAAGGGAGATGAGTAGAAAGATGTTTGTTCACATTACACTTGAACTTCTGCATATCAGTACAGTTGGGAAAGCATAATCCCGGAAGGGAGTTCCAAAGACCTGCAGTTCTGGGGAAGAAACTATTGGAGTAAAAGGCTTTCTTGCACCTAGGGATCTCTACTGTAAAGGGATGAGACTTAGTAGCTTGTCGGGGGTAGTTATGTCGGGGAGGTACAAGTGTTTGCAGTTCGTCAGAGTATTCACCATTAAAGTATTTGTAGAACAGGCAGAGGGATGCAACTTTTCGTCGATGGGACAGAGGCTGAAGCCTAGATGACAGTTCAGGACCTATCGGGTTGGCGACTCTCTTTTGAACCCTGTCCAAGAGCGAGAGACAAGCAGCAGATGCACTAGCCCAGATGTGACAACAGTACTCTAAACATGGGCGAATGATGGCCTTATTAGAGGTACAGGATACTGTCAAGCATAAGTAGTTTTCTAGCACGTTAGAGGGAGCCAACCTTCCTTGCAGCAGCCTTGGCAATGCTCTCAATGTATCTATTCCAGTTCATATTCCCTGTAAACGTTAGGCCGAGGAGTTTAAAAGAAGTACTTTCAGGCAATGTGTTTTTGGCCATTGCTATTGGTGGTAGAGAAGGTTTCTTGTAGTTATTGAAGGAAACAAGCTTAGTCTTAGCAGTATTGAATGTGACCATCCATTTTTGTCCCCATTTTGATGAATTGCTAAAGATAATATAAATTTTCTATTCCATTAGAGTTTAAAAAAGAAAATTAAAAATATAATTTCAATGGAAACTTATCCTTATATTTATATATATACTTCACCTCCAGAATATTTAAAAAAAAAAAAAAAAAAAAAAAAAATATTTTTAAATTTTCTTTTTCTTTTAATACAATATGAAAATAATAAAAATATTTAAATATGAAAGCAATTTACAAATATCTTTCGTTATGTAGAATGTAAAAATAACTGTAACTTTGTACATTTATTATTTGAAATTCTAAATCTTCCAATTTTTCTTAGGTGCTGTTCCCCTCTTTTTGAGATTACTGCAATCTCCACATCAAAATGTATGTGAACAAGCAGTCTGGGCGTTGGGAAATATTATAGGTAATGTATGTTTTTTTTCCCTCTCCATCTCCTTTGCTGAAAACTTAGTTTATAATCGCCATTGTCAGCTTGTTTTATACAATTGATCTCTATAGCTGTAATAAATATGCAATTTAAGCATTTATTTATGATTTTTAATGTTTCATTTGTAGGTGATGGGCCGCAGTGCAGAGATTATGTGATAAGCTTAGGTGCTGTCAAACCACTTCTGTCTTTCATCAACCCAACTATTCCTTTGCCATTCTTGCGAAATGTGGCCTGGGTAATAGTAAATTTGTGTCGAAATAAGGAGCCACCGCCCCCTGTGGACACAATACAGGAAATTTTGCCTGCTCTTTGTCAACTTATCCATCATGTAGATATAAATGTAAGTTTTTTTTTTTGTTTTTTTTTCTGCGCTATACATTATCTATCTAGTATATCTATAAAAGTGAGAATGTGTGTGAGGACACTTAACCTATATACTCAACGAATTTTTGATCTACAGACTTGAAATTTGGTATATAGGTTATTCAAACATGAGGAAAGAGTTTTTAATCCATTTTCATCCAGAAAAAAGGGCTGCTAAGGGATCAAAATTGAAAAATTGGTACATGGGAGTCTTTTGCTAACTTTTACAAATGCACATGCGTGAATAGTTCACATTGCAGATTACTTAAGTAGTTTGAAAACTCGTTTTAAAGATTGTCATGCTGGTAAACTGGTTATCATACTTCACTCTTATGCTTTGGTTTTGATCTCAGCTAAAGTGTTTTGTTTTTTGTTACTTACAAGATGTGAACTGTTTAGAAAAACATAATCCTCACATGCCTCAGTTTCTGTATGAATTAAAATATGTTTATGCATATTTTATAACTGGGCAACGTCGGGCAGCCTGCTAGTTGTACTGTAAATAGGGATGTGAGTTTTCAGTTTTAACAATTCTGCCTTAATATTGCAAAGCTGTATTTCTACTCAAATCAGACTCCTATAAATAGGAGTCTTAGTCAAAATAATTTAAAAGAATTTTTTTTTTTTTTGTCAAATCACTAAGACTTTACCGCTTTAGATTTTCTTTTCGGATTTTCTTTTCTGACGATGTTGTTGTGGTGAAAGATAACACTTGAAATGATTTATGCATGTTGTAGGGGAGTTTGATGATTTGTTACCTCAAAAAAATGACGACATGTGCACTTGGTGTTTTTGACTTAATTTCAACTTAGTCGTTTTCCACTGATTGCTATATTTTTGATAGCATAATAGGTTAGATATCTCCATATCACAATAACTAAGAATATATTGTGTATATTTAGTTATATTACACATGAAATAAATGAACACATTTAACGTTTTATCTTCCTGTTTTTGAAGAATCCTAGTGTTTCAAGGAATCCCAGTTGAAATGCTACTACAAACCAATGTTAAAATAGTGTGTGAATGGTGATGATAGAAAAAGTTGATCCTAATTTTTAACAATGTGGTTATGTATAATTTTTATTTCAATTTTTTTTTTTTCTCCAGATTTTGGTTGACACTGTTTGGGCATTATCTTACCTGACAGATGGCGGTAATGATCAAATACAGATGGTCATTGAATCTGGAGTTGTACCCTATTTGGTACCACTTCTCAGTCATCCAGAAGTTAAAGTGCAAGTATGTGCATTAAATTTTAACTTTTACATGAGATTTAAGAAATTAATCCAATGTTTTTGTCTCCATCAGAATTCTCATTTCATTTTTGACTACTATTCGCACATTAAAAAAAAAACAGACCATTATCTCATGTGGCCATATATCTAAAACTGATGTTTAGAATCTAAATAATTTGAACTACTATTACCTTTTAAACATGTTAGATTATTTGATGACTGGTTACAACAGATGCTGTATGTAAAAGTTTTAGCCAATCAGAGCCCTCTCTTGTTAAAAGGAATACAAAAATGGTAATATTTTCAAAGAATTAAACTTGAAGAATTTGTTTGTAAATGTATTAGTAAATAATAGATTTTCTATAAAACGTTTTTGCAGAAAGAATATTAAATATTGAGATTAGAAAATCTCATTCTTTTTACTTTATTATATTGGTTCAACATATAGCACCAAAATGATATATCCGGTTTATGTGGCATAAAATAAGTCGTAATTGTTTCAATTTGAATGTTTTATTTCAGACTGCAGCTTTACGAGCAGTTGGCAACATTGTGACTGGAACTGATGAGCAGACTCAAGTCGTTCTCAATTGTGATGCACTTCAACATTTCCCCACACTGTTAGCACATCCAAAAGAAAAGATAAATAAAGTAAATCTTTTTTTTTTCTTCTTCTTCTTAGCATAAACATTTAAAAATAAATTGAATGTGACAAGCAATGCAAATTTTTATCTTTATAACTTGTGTAAAGGATTTTTTTTCTCGATGCTTGCTGACAAATCCAACATTTATAGTTGATTCAAATTGATATAAATTTGCTAGAAATTTCTGTTTTTTAATTTGATGTGCATCTTGCTGTTAATGTTAATCTCTTGAATATATTATGCAATAAACTCTTCAGATCATGACCACTTTTTATGATCATGGATGTCATTAAATTTATATTATTTAGAATGGAGTTAAATCTTTAAATTCAGATATCAGTTAAATAATTTTTAAATTCAGTGTTGCTAAAGTTTTCTTTTTTTTTTTTTTTATATTTCGCATTTACTAGCGTTTTGAATTAAATGTATTTTGTTGCATCTAATAGCGTCTGAAATCTTGCATCATTTGTTTTAGCTTAATTATTTATTGTAAGATTATAGATACTAAGTATTTGATAAAGATTATAAATCTCATTTCCAATCTTATGTAAAGTCATACGTAATCATCATTAAATTAAAAAATTGAACTTTTTTGCTAGTTATTTTGTAACAAAATTTTCAATTAAAATTGTCATTCTCTTTTAAAATCTTTCAAGGAAGCTGTGTGGTTTTTGTCAAATGTCACTGCTGGCAACCAGCAGCAGGTGCAAGCTGTTATTAATGCGGGTTTGATTGCACTTATCATACATCATTTAGCTCAGGTATGCTAAGATTTGTTTTCTTTTAACTTTACATTAATCATTAAACTTTCAATTACTTTAAAATGTTAACATCCATTTGATTTGTTTCTGAATTTGAGATGAGGACTAATAATTTGGATTATTTGAATTAGTGTCTGCAAAGACCCATGGTGTAATGAGTAAAGTACTATATGAAATTCAGTTGACATCCTTCAGTCTTCTGGAATTGGGAGATTCACTTCTCTGAAGGTGATACTCGGTGCTTCTTCCGCGGATTAAATAAAGGGTTCTATTTGCAATTCTGTGTGAATTCCCAAGTTTCACAGAAAGATTCCAGTGTTCGACTTGATTGACCTGAAGAAGATTGAAACATGAAAATGATGCTCAAGATGAGAACAGGATTCTGAATAATCCAAAATAATCCATATCTATTTGTGTTCATTTTTAGTGAAGTTACTTTATTTACAATTTTTGGTCCTTTTCTTTTATTTATTTTACCTCACTTTCTAAGCATATCTCTTATTTTGTAGGGTGACTTTCAAACCCAAAAAGAGGCTGCCTGGGCTATCAGTAATCTTACAATTAGTGGAAGGAAAGAACAAGTAAGGAATCTTGCATATATGAACTATTTTTATCCAACTTTTTTTTTCCAAGCAAGACTTGCTTTTGTATTTGTTCTACTTGTAACATGTTAAAGTGTAAATTAGAAAAATGAAATCCTTGCAAATATTTTTTCATTAAAAGTTAAATAAGTTTAATTTTGTGACAAGTTGATTTTCTATTTTTCTAATTTTGTGTCACCTGATCATCTATTTAAAGCACTTTCAAAAAATTTTTTCTTTAGGTTGGATTTGTTGTTCAGCAAGGAGTTATTCCACCATTCTGTAACTTGCTGGTTGTTAAAGATCCACAAGTTGCCAATGTTGTATTGGATGGTATCAATAACATCTTGAAGATGGCTGGTGATGATATAGAATCTTTGTGTCAGCAAATTGAGGAATGTGGTGGTAAGTTTAGTTTTGGTGTTATAGACTAGCCATTTTATCCCTTTTCTTAATTTCTTGTCCTTAGAAGAAAATATTTAACTCTGGTTTCATTTTACTTCAAAGTTCTCAGCAATCAAGGGCTCAACACTTGATCTCTATAGAAGATATATAGATGTTCAAATATTCTATTAAATCTTCCTTAGAGTTAGTAAAGACGTTAGGAATATTAATTTTTCTATCCAAAATTGACCAGTTAAATATATCATAGTAAATATTTCTTGTAATCTCTTGGTCTTACTGGATTCCAGGACAAGAATTTATCTAGTCTGAAGTATATAACTTAGTGTTATTTAAGGTAACATCACTTTGAGAAGGTGCAACAGTCCTTGTAAATGCCAGTCTGGTATAGTCATACAGAGATCTTATTTGGACTGCGAATACTATGTGCTTTTGAATATTTAGTCAGGATTTACTTGTAAGGAACAGTATCCTCATGCCAGGTTGTCATGACAACAAACCCCTGTACAGAGAGACCTTAGATACTCAAGGACAGTCTAGTAGGCATTCAAGTTCTTTCGTGAAAGAATGTCATTTAAAAAAACAATTTCGCAATGATCACCATTACATTACAAAATGTTGATACCGAAATTTTTTTTTTTTTTTTTTTTTTTTTTTTTTTTATGGGAGTTGCCATTATTCAAGGCCCAGAGGCCACTCGGAGATATGGGTTAATGAGTGTACAGTAGTCAATGGGACAATAGTGTAGTAATCATTAGTAGTAGAAATTTGGTAAATTGGATTTCTTAAGGGGACGGCGGCTCAAGAACTTGTTTGCATTGGACTTAAAGATGACCTGAAGAAGCAGGCAAACAAGAGTTCCACAGGCGTGCAGTTCTAAGAAAGAAGCTTTGTTTATGGAATCTACGTTTAAGCTTAGGCACAGATAAAGTGTGTGTGTGGGGGGGGGGGGTATTGATAGTGATTTCAGCTAGACGAGTGGTTTTTGTGATGGTGGGGCATAGATTGTAGCTCAGACAAGTACTTGCTATGGAAATAACAAAGGGGGGACAGCCTCACAACGTCTTTTCTGTGGGAAAGAGGTGGAAGGGAAGAGAAAAGAGCATCCCCCACTATGCTACAAAGTTTATTTTGAACTCTGTCAAAGCAGGATAAGATTTTTCTAGTAGCTCTTGCTTGGACATACCTGGCTCTTATATAGGTAGAGAATTGCATTAGCAATGATATATCTACTGGAGTGGGAGAATCCCACTATTCCCCCCCCCCCCCCCTTTTTTTTTTTTTTTTTTTTTTTTTTTAAATCAATTTAATTTTAACTTATAATTTTATGATCAGGTATTTTCACTATATTGGGATTATTTGGACTATTCCCATCCTGGTTAGGTTTAAAACCTTACAATCAATGTGATTTCTGATCTTCAGGTTCATGTTCGAATATGGGAGCCTACGATTTGAAAATTTTAACTTTATTTAATCCATGTAGGTAGATTGTTCTCATTCAATTTTATGTTCTTAATTATCATTAGTGTTTCCCATGTGCACCTCCTAGGTCTCCAAGACTGAAGAATGCCCTTGAATTATCATTAATAGCAAGCATTCAACCTTTAACCTCCGTTATTAACTGTTAACAATGTGTTTACCTGTTATGCCACATGTCCATGTGAACAATTTTGGCAGCTTTAAACATAATCTTATCTTCATGTGTAATATAACTACTGATATATATTATACGCACCTGCATACATTAGCATTGCCAGGAGTCATAAAGAAAATACAAAATAAGGTTTGTGTGTAATATCTTTATTAAATCCCCTATATATACCTTTCTTGCTTTCTGTTTGTATTTTTCTTACTTTCCACATGCCTCTCTCCTCCACCCTTCTTTCGCTTTTGCCCAGCCCATTCCTCTTGTTTTTGGTCCCCCGATTTATCGGAGAGGGACCTATGTTTTCAGTGGCGTCCGTTAGTCCAGACGATTGCCAGATAACCGTCGATTAGTTTTTCCTGAAATTTTGCCACAGATTGTATTTAAGTAGATGTGCACAGTAAAAAAAAAAAAAAAAAAAAATTGCGAAAATTTCCGTTGCATCCCTAGGGGTTCAAAAGAAGTATTAAAAAAAGTCCAAAATTTACGTTTTACCCCATAACTTTTGGTCCATTCATTAGATTGTTCTGAAACTTGGCCAAAATGTGGAGCCCATTGTTCTTAATGTAAATCCAGTATGGGTGAACCTGGCAAAATTCTGGTTTGTGTCCCCAGTGACTTTTCGTGCTAAAAAATGTTTTTTTTTTTTTTTTTTTTTTTCATACTTCTCAACTTGATATGTCTGACTATATAGCGGTTTTTCATGGTGGTCGACTCACATATACATGTTAAGGCCTGAAACTGCACTGTTATCCATTTACACTGGGATTCGGTGTACCCAGTGGCTCAAGAGGTAAAAAAATGGCCCAAAATCACTTAACCCTAACCCCCATCCATTACATTTTCCTGAAACTTGGCTAAAATGTGGAGCCCATTGTTCTTAATATAAATTCAGTATGGGTGACCCTGGCAAAATTCTGGTTTGCATCACTCTGGGACTTTTAGGGGCCTCTTTACAGCTCTTTTTCATATTACTCAAACACTTGATATGTATGTCTATATAGTGGTTTTCCATGGTGTCAGATTCAAATATCAGTGTCTTAACGCTTGAAACGGCACCGTTTGTCCATTTTTCACTGGGATTTTGAGTTTCCAGGATCTCAAAAGGGGGTCACAAATTCCCCAAAATTGCAAAAAATGACACTTTTCCCTCATAACTTTTGCCTCATCTATTAGATTTTTCTGAAACTTGGCGAAAAAGTGAAGGCAACGTTGCCCTTTCACACTTCTCACATTCATCATTACGTCACTATTTTTGTGGCATCATCTCGCATGCAGCACCATACGGCTTGTTAATGTATTGAAATAGTGTTTCAGGGAAAACCGTTCCCGTCCCACACTCCACACACACTTTCTAGAATCTATATTTATTTTCATTTAATTCTGGTGCAATGCAGCTTTTTTCCCCCTCCTTCATATAATGAAACCTATATTTATTTTAGTGTATTTCTAGGCAATGCTAAGTTTTTTGCCTCCTCCTTCTCTATCAAACATATACAGGGTGGAATGATAAAATTGTTAGCCTAGAAAAGACTACATGATTCCATTTCCGTTTGAAAACCGGTTTTCTTTTTGTTCCAGACAATCTACTAGTTGGCCAGTTGTGTACAAATCCCAAAAGCAATAGCTTTCTATCATGTCTGAAAGTGACTCAATGTTAAATGAGTGAGATCAGAGATGTCCCACTGTACAACTCGTGTTCTCTACTGATGACAATAGGACCATTGCCAGCACCCTCAAAATGCATTGCTGGATTGCCATGAATAATAGACGTGCCCAGGGTGAGGAAAACCATTTCCGACTATGCTTATAATCTTTGGTGTGGTTTCAAGTGAGGGCCATGTCATACCACCTCACATCTTCCAAGTCCGCTTGAAAGTCCACACCAAAGTGTACCTAGATGTGCTGAAGAGTGTCATAATTCCCTGGTGCAAGCAGTTGGCTGCTGGCAGACCCTAGGTGTGGCAGCAGGACTCGGCGTCAGCTCACTTGTACAAAGAGACCCAGGGTTGGCTTCAGGTGTGCTACGACTTTGTACCCTTCTCTCATGTCCCCCCCCCTCTCTTCCTCCCCTAACTTGAACCCACTGGGCTACTTTGTTTGGTCATACGTCGAGAACATCACCAATATGACCTCCAACACCAAAGCCTGCCTGATTACCGCCATCTGCCAAATATTTTCCAAACTCCTATCGGCGCTTGTGGAAAAGGTATGCTCTCAATTCCTGATCCGTGTTGAGATGGTGATTGAGGTTGAAAGCAACTGCATTGAATAGATGTCAGCTCTATTACATGATCAAGTTAAATATCAAAATAAAGTTGTGTTGTCGTCTTTAGGGCGACACTTATCATTCCACCCTGTACTACATAGAGATAATAGTCTTATTGCACATATCTGCTCTGTCTAGGGTATTTGAAACCAAGAGTCTTTGGATTATTTTTGTTAATATAAACTTACAGAAAAGTTTAATTAGCTGAATTTAACATAACATTTAATATTAGCCCATAAATTACCCTTGCATGAAATATTGAGGAAATGCCATTGTCTGATAGACATTATTAGCAGCGGTTATTCTTGCCATTGGGAATCAAAGGGCTGACTTAGAAAAGAACTATCTAAAATGATGATAAATCTTATACTTTCATATACAAAATGAAAAGAATATGACAAATTGTTTTCAAGCAGTTGAACTTCTAATAAGCTAAAAATCATAGGAATACTCACAAGAAATATGTCCTACCAAATAAAGCTATGCTGTTTGAAGTGACCTTTAAAATAATATACTATTTGGAAAAAAAAAACGTTTCTTAGGATAAACCAAACATACAATTAAATCAATACATTCTATAAAGCAAATTGACCTGTACTTCTGATGTGCTAGAAAACAAAAAAAAACAAAAACGTCCCAATCTGTACTTTATTCAATTGGATTAACAATTTTAACTTGCTCAAGTTTTTTTCTGTATTTTGGTATTTTTCTGTAGAATTCTTTCCATTTTATTTTTTCAGGATTGGACAAAATTGAAAATCTTCAAAATCATGAAAATGAAGATATATATAAATTAGCATATGATATTATTGATAAATACTTTTCCGGCGATGTAAGTATTTCTTTGATTTTGTTTCCTTTTAGCCTTTACTGTATTCTGAAGTATGACTTGTGCATTCAAGCTCAATTAAATTGATAAGATACAAATTTAAATGAGTTGGCATTTTTATTTTATTTTTATTTATTTTTTTAGTTCAATTATTAAAGTCATAAAGGGTAACATGTCATTTGAAACAGTTACATAAATAATAGCAGTTCTTTCATGTTTCCAGAAGTTTTGTTTGATGGCTTTGTCTTTTATGTGTCTGCCCTTTTGTATGTCTTTGTCATAAAACACTATCACCTTTCCATTTGATGGTATGAATGCAGGGTCATCCTCCCAGATGTACTGTGATCTATCGTTGCATCTCTTCATTTTCCATATATAGTTGAGGTATACAGTGTAGTGTCCATCTGCCAAAAAGATATTGCATCCAGACGTTAAATAGCTCAGCCTTTTTAAACCTGCACTAGTCTTTTATTGAAATGAAGCTTCTATGTCAATATAATTTTGGTTTAATTCTATGAACTTTTCTCATTTTATAGCCATCTTTCTTTTGTCTTCATCTCTATTTTTTTGTACTCACATTTTTCTTTGCAATCGTGGTTGCTGGATGATCAGTCTTCTAGTGTTATCCAGTTTTCTTTTGTTTTCCTTTTTTTTTTTTTTATAACCATTTGTGGTTACTATTAATAGGTATTTTGTATGATGGCCAATTAATGTTTTCATTTGTTTCATCTTTGGAGCTTTTATGTATTACTCTATTCTTGCTTTCAACAAGCCTCGAACCACCTTCTCTTTGTGCTAGGTATGTCCTGTCCTTACATTGATGTTGATAAATGATTTTACACAGCATTTTTCTGGTTTTCGTATTGAGTATATTTGTGTAATTTTGTGACCAATCAGTAATACCAAAATCATAAATCAGGGTTCGCAGTCTTGAAAAGTCCTTGAATATTAACTTTTGCCTTTAAAAAGGCCTTATTTCTATTATTATACCTTGAAAATTATATTCATTATGTTTAGTAAAATTTGTCAAAATATATTAAAAGTAAAATGCTTTCAGAAAGTCGGCCTCTGAAACAAAACAAAAAAAAAAAACTGAACTGGCTAAGCTCCAAAATGGTTCAAACTGAACAAGAACTAAAGATTTAAAATTGCTGAATGACGGTGTAGTGATGATCTTAAACCGTAAATAGTTGACCAATTTTGTTGCACGTTAGAACTTCATGTGAATAACTAACCTTTTAAAACTACTTTGAATAACCTTTTAAAACTACTTTGAAATAAATGAAAATAACTTTTCTTATTGTCAGTTTAATTTTGGTTTAATTATATCTAATTGTTTTGAAAACTTGAATTTGGTCTGCAGAAGACCTTGAAAAACTTCAAAAAATGTCCTTGAAAATGGACATTGAAAATCTGTGCAAACCCTGGAAATGACAGCTTTTGTTTTTAGGGTCATTTCTAAAATGAGTCAAGGCATCTGATGTATTCTTTTTTTTTTTTTAGGTTTGCTTTCATTTTTGTATGTTCAAGAGTTTTATTTTCCAAGGTATTTGTAGATGACATCTAGGTTTTCAATAAAATTATTTTTCACCTTTTTGATTTACTTGTCAATTTTGAATTTGAAGTTATCAAATTTGAATATAGTTTAAGTTAATTTCGTTTTGATATGGATGTCACTTTGATTACATATCAATGTCTTCATTAGTGGTAGCAATTCTGTTAAATGTAACTTACCAGAGTTTTACAACCTATAACTGACATGACTTGTCTTTTGAGTTGACATATAAAGATTTCATTTCTAGTAATACTTTTTATAAGAATTTCGGATATTAGATTATTTCATGGTACAATACATTTAAAAACTTTTTTTTTTTTTTTTTTTTTGCACTATACAAACTTAACTTTATTTCTGCTCTCTTTTCAGATTGATGAAGATCCGCAACTTGTTCCCCAAGCTGCAGAACAAAGTTATCAGTTTGAACCTGATTCCCAAATCCCATCTGAAGGTTTCAAGTTCTGAGATCTTAAATACCCTCTCTACTGCGTATGCTTCAGTCCCAGCAGTCTTGGTAACCAAAGCATGACTCGGAACGCTTGCGGTATCAGCTTAGGGGATGAATATACTATTACTACTACTACTACTATTACTACCACCACCACCACTACTACTACTACAACAACTTGACAACTCAGCAGCTCTTTTTGAAACTCCAGCAACTGTTAGAAAATCTCCTTGTCATCTGTGTGGCATGCCCTGCTTGCTTGCCTCACACCTGTCTTTGAGTTTGTATCATACGACATGTCATGTTACATGTTGTATGTGTGTGTATATATATATATATATATATATATATATATATCCAACCAACATATGAAGGAGATCAATGTTTTCTAAAATTTATGAGTAGGCAAAATACACACTTTTTGTTTTTTTGCCATCCATAATTCCTGGTTAAGTTTCTGGGCTTTTATATATGGAAAACGAATCCAAGTTTGAAACTTTTGGTTGATGTCGGTTAGTTCTTGTAAAGAGGGGACTTGTCAAACCATGATTGTTAGATTTGCTCACTGACGATTTTTACTATTTTCCAATTATACGCGTTAAGATTAAGGAATTGCTGGCATATTGCTGTTGTCATTGGTTGTCAGTTTTCTTTTATTACTCTAGTAACAATTATTTCTATCTTCCGGTATCTGTGAAATGGATGCTGTATCAATGTGTATCCCTTCCCTCTTATGGCTTTGCTGTTTTGTTTTATATTTTTATTTCTTCTGAAAAACACTTTTTTAATTTTTACTTGTCACTGAAAATGTAATTCTTTTTAAAACTAGAATAAGATAAAAAGCAAAGGGGGTTTTAAAAAAAAAAAATGAACTTTTTTTTCTTAACTATTTTTTTCCTTTTTAGAAATAGATAAATACTTAGAGTGCACTGTTATTTGGCTGCTGAAAACAAATGAAATAAACCTCCACTCGTTTCTGTTCAGATTTGTGAAATATTTTATTTTATTCCCCCCCCCCCTTAATCTTCAAATATCTCTAATGCTAGAAAATAGGTAAAGAGCTGTTATTGTATAGTGGAAGGCTTTCCCAACATTCTATATTATATATCCTAAATGAATCCTAGAAATTGAAGGCTTAACTTTTCTTTTACTTGCATTGATTCTGCTGCTTGTAACCTGATTCACTCTCCTCACCTTTTTACAGCTCTAGTTTTTTTTTTTTTTTTTTTTTTTTTTTTTTTAAACTTTTGGAGATGACTCTGTGCAAAATTAAGAACCCTATTAAAAAAAAACAAATTCTAAACTCTTAATTTAAAAAAAAAAAAAAAATTGTAGATATATATTTATACAATGCCAGTATTAATCTCTGTGCATTTTTAAACTTGAGTAAATTTCCATGAATCCCATTTTTATTATTCTTGATTAATAGCCGGCATCGGTTTGATTTCTTTATTCTGAACAGTTGATTTCCACATGATGCAGAGGAAAAAGAAAGACTTTAATTTAGAAAATAAGCTGACTTCAGCTCTGCAAGTTTGCAAACGTGGTAATTAACTTTGAGAGGAAAAATGAACTGTGCTCACTAGGAATCCTTGTATTTTATTTTCTAGTTGGACTACCCTTCCCACCACACATAGCCTTCTCATATTTTTTTTTTTTTTTTCTCTTACAAAAAAAAAACTGGAATTATCCTGTAACTACATATCAGATTTAGATGGGGGAATGATTATTCGATTATTTTTTATTTATTTTTTTTTTTTTTTGATTGTTGGCACATTATCTTGGGATATTGCAGTTAATAAGATTGACATCTTTCTATAATTTATCCATAATTTCTACTGCTGGAGAGTAAACGTATTGTGGGGATCAGATATTCTAAGTGGCTTTCTGTTTGGATGTGTGTGTATACTCATGTTAATTTTTTTTTAAAACTTCTTTGCTGCTTCTTCAGTGCATTCTACGTTTAGTAGTAGCATATTAGGAGTAAAAGCTACTGAATTTATGATTTCTAACTCTAACTCCAGTTTCTAGAGATGTGAAAAGCCAACATTAGAACTAAAAAAAAAAAATGAAGCATTCCTACTTTAGTTTTTATAAAGCAAGTTGTTCTGAATGGTTCTGTTGAGCATTTGTAATCTTTCAGTTGCCTTATAATACTGCAATTTCCCTCCCAAATGTGTTCAGAGAAAAACTGATGAATGGTAGTGGTGATGATAATGATGATGGTGCACTGTTGCTAAATATTTGAATGTTGAGATTTCCCGGAAAATGAGTTTTATGGCAGTAAAAATCTGAGTTGTTATTAGCCAAAAATATGATGTACAAATGAAAACATTCCACTTTAGCTGCTGTCATTAAATTTAAAATTTAGTTACAGTTGGTTCATATTTGCAAATGCCTCTGAATTTGTGCAAATTCATGTTATGACCAATCTGTAACTGCTATGAGTTCGGTGAGACGGCCATTTCTTGTTGGTGTGTGTGTGTATGTGTGTGTGCAAGCGTGCGCGCGTTTCTCACTGACAATACTTAAACAACCAAAAAAAAAACCCAAATAAGGCATCCCTAAATCAAAAGCTTTGCTGTTCTGAGATCAAACCTATATTAGGTGTGAATCTCCATTGATTAACATCAGCTTTTGACACCCTCCCTATTCCTGTACAAAAAGTCCACAAAAGCAAATTTAGACGTGACCTTGTTTTGAAAAAGAAAAAATGTAAATTGGCATAATTTAATAGGCAAAAGGAGGGATATTGGCTGATGTGACCCTTCCCTGGGATCTTTTGATCTGATTGGTAATAGGCTTTCTTGATGAAAAAGCTGTTGTAAAGTGATTTCATGAATGAATGTTATTGTGATCAAATAAGTTGGAGAATGGAGGTGGTGATTGTACATTTGTAAAATTTGTATGCATTTTAATGAATGAATGTTGATATAAAAGTAGGTGCTATATTGGGATGGATGGACGGATGAATGATTGGATTTTTTTTTTTTTTTTTTTTCTAAATGGTCAGGATATTTGCCATTTTAAAATTTTTAAAAAATTTTCATGAAAACAAAACGAAAACTTAGTTCCCTCTTTGCCACACTTTGATAGTGTTTGTATAATGTCAGGAGCTGTGTGATATTAGATTGAACAATGTTGATTGAAAAAGGAAAAAATGTGTACTAAAGAGTAAATCTGAAAGCTATGTTCAAGAATAAATTATTTTTTTCTGTCCATGGCCACAACATATTCTTGATAGCTTCAAATCTTCCTGATAATCTAGGCTTTTATTTTGGTACGTAGAGTCCTCCCTTTATCTTTTTCTTTAGCAGTAGCTGTTTTTTTAGTTTTCATATTTGAAATAATTGCCAGATTACACAATTATCTAAAGTTTTATTACTCTAGAA